>NW_026886306.1:0-78335 GCF_032173495.1 Musca vetustissima
AGTTATTCGAAAAAAGGAACGATCGGAACTAGATGCAGGCTTTTAGATCACAAACTTCCTCTATTTGATTTCGTTTCTTCATATTCCCATTTCTTCGTTCATTCTGGTTTAATTTCAGACCCTTTCACATTGATAAGAGGATGCAAACACGCGCTCTGTTCTAGACAACAAAGAAAAAATATCGATCCCTTCGTGAACTATAGTTGGATTGTTCCAGAACAAACATGTTCATTAGAAGTGTTCGGAGAAAGCAATATGAAATATTGATCACTTCTGTGAACTAGATTTTGGTTGTTACGAAACAAACTATTCCATTGGAATTATTCCGTGAAAGAAACGATCGGAACTAGATAGAGTTCTTCAGATCATCTACTTCCTGTATTTGATTTCGTTTTTTCATGTGATATCGTATTCTCGTTCAATCTCGTTCATTTCCAGATGCTGTCACATTGGTAAATGAATGTGAACACACGCTCTGTTCTATAAAACGAAGAAGAAAGATTGATCCCTTCCTTGAACTAGAATTGGGTTGTTCCGAAACAAACTGGCTCATTTGAAATTTTCCGAGAAAGAAACGATCGGAACTAGTTGAAGCTCTTAAGTTCATAAAGTTCCTTTAGTTAATTAAGTTCCTTTATTTGATCTCGTTCCTCTATCCCCAATTTCTTCGATCTTTGTCATTATTTGTTCAGATGTTGTCACGTTGTTAGATAAATTCGAACATACACTCCTCATTTGCTTTCTAGGAAAGAAACAATAAATATCGATCGAAACTGATTTGGGTTGTACAGGAACGAACTAGATCGTTGGAAGTATTCTGAGAAAGGAACATACGGAACTAGGTATATTTGGTTCATCTACTTACTTTATTTGATCTCCTTCGGTCGTTTACGAATGAAGTAGTTTATTGGAACTATTTGGAGAAAGGAACGATTGAAACTAGGTTCAACTCTATAGTGCATATATTTCCTATCTTTTGATCTCGTTAATTTTTCAGTCTCATTGTTCAATAAATGTAAACAAACAAGATCGATGACTTCTGTATGCTAGAGGTGACTCGTTCTAGAGTTGGCTCGTTCTAGAACTAGTTCATTGAAACTATTCCGAGATCGGAACGATCGGAACTAGATGCAGTTCATACACTTTCTTCCTTTAGTTAATCTAATTTCTTTTATTTGATCTTATTTTCAGTCTCATTTTCAATAAATGTAAACAAATAAGATCGATGGCTTCCGTATGCTATAGTTGGGTCGTTCTAGAATAAACTAGTTCATTGAAACTATTCCGAGAAATGAACAATCGGAACTAGATGCAGTTCATATACTTTCTTACTTTAGTTTATCTAATTCCTTTATTTGATCTTATTTCGACCGATTCTTTATTCCCATAACTATCGAGAGAGCGACATTCAAATGAAGTATTTAGGAGCCTATTTGATGCGAACGAAATATGTTAAGGAACTAGTTCTTTTCGAGAATTGCCAAACCCTTCCGTAAACTAGATTGTTAATCTCTCAATATGTGCGGCTTCTTTATTGTTTATACCCTACACAACTATGTTGTCAGGGTATTATAGCTTTGTGCATCCCCAAGAGTTTGTAACGCCGCGAAATATTGCTCCTAGACCCACCTTTAAGTATACCGGTCGTCATATCTCGACTAGCTGAGTCGATCTAGACATGTGTGTCCGTCCGTCCGTCCGTCTGTCCATTATAATTTGTAAACACGATACAGGCCACAGTTATGGACCAATCTTCACGAAAATTTGCATGTAGGATGGGTTCTGGCCAATGAAGACCCCTATGGTAAAGATCGGTTTTCTGGTCGCTCCAGAGGCCGCAATTTTGGTCTGGCCAATGAAGACCCCTATTGTTTTTGGTAAAGATCGGTTAATATAGGGGATGAAGTGGACCAAATACTTAATTTTGGTCGGTTTTTCTGGTCGCTCCAGAGGCCGCAATTATGGTCCGAATATCGCGAAATTTTACATGGAGAAGGGGATTGGGTCAAAGAATAAGCATGTCTGCTTTGATAAAGATCGGTCATTATTTAGAGGGTCAATTGGACTCTGACTTTTGTGTGAAAAATTATAAAAATTCGAGTTCTGTGGCTTATATATTTACTCCTGAAGGATATATATCCGATAAGTTGATAGTATATCCAAGAGGAGTGGTTGACCTTTAAATTGATACCAATTGTACTGTCGTATGTACTCGGATGTGAGAGTTGCACTTAAATATTTGCAGGTGCTTACGTATTCAGATATTATTTAGTAACCCATTACCACATTAGAGGGCCGAATTATAGCCCTGATCCCTTTGAAATTTTCAATGAAGTTCCAATTATGGTCAAGGACAACGCCTATAATTTTCGATGATGATCAGAATAAAATTTTGGGATGAAGTGGACCGAAAACTTTTTTTTTTTTTGTCTGTTTTATAGTCGAATATAGGCCGAACATCACAACACCTTAACAAGTAACGGGAAGGGCTGTACTGAATATTTATAATATTCGGAAAATGTGCTGTTGACCTCTAATCGAGCAAGTCGCGGCAAATATTACGAAATATTGCTGAGGCCCGGAATAAACATCCGCAAAAAGTTAGACTTCCTTGGTAGTTGTGTAGGGTATCGTATGGTCGGCCCCGTCCGACTATACAGCTCCGCTCACTGGTTTTAATTTTTGTTTCTAGTAATTCCTCCTTCCCTCCTCACATTACTTTTTAATTCTCTAGAAATTTTCATTGTTCCCCGAAACTTCCATTCTCCGAAAATAACCCAACAACCTGTCCTTGATATCATTCGAAAGCTTTTAACTTATCTAATCACATTGTATGCAAAATATGTCCTCCATAGCCGGCATCGGGGTATGAGTTTTTGATGGATTCAATGGAATTACAATATTTAATATTTATTCTAGGATTTATCACTTTAATATCGAACACACATATTTTCATATTTATATGATTTTATTGTAGTTGTTCTTGTCATTATCAATAATGAATAATAAAATTTATGGCATTAAACAAATAAAAGTTCGCGCGCGCACCGCCGTACATACAAATACACACCCTGACATACGTTAATAGTTTATCTAATAGCAAAATAGTTGACCTTGTCAAACTATTTTCGTTCTGGTTGTTGGCTTTTTTCTGTTTCGTTCATTTGTTTATAATAGCTCATGATTTCCCACTCTCCGCTCTCTTTTGCTCTCTGGCTCTTCTCTGGCTTCCCATTCGGTGTGCTGTTTTTGTTGTCAATTGGCAAATGTCAAAGAACTGTCAAAAGTAGATGAGCTCGATTCGTTAATCTATTCTACCATATACGAATTGTTTCGTTTCTCTATATATGTATGTATGTAGATGGGAGCGTGAGTGTGGTCGGTTTCTTTGTTCGGATCTTTTTTTCACTGTATTTTATTTGAAATGGAATTTGGTTCCCAGTTGCGAGAACTGACGAACATTGGTGTCACTGACTGACACTGGCAATAAAAATCGGTTGGTTGGTTGGTTGGTTGGCCCGTTCATTGGCTGGCTGGTTGAATGTTTGGTTTGTTGGGTTGGTTGGCTCATTGCCCTCCACCGCCAAATTATTTAGGGTTGAATGGCTTCCCTTGTTCTCATATTGTGTTATTTTTTTTTCTGGTTGATGGTTCTGCTTATTTTGCGTACGTGACGACCCGATTACCATCCTCTATTACCCTCCGGGCGGCAAGCTTCCATCATTCCCATGTTGCTTTTGTTTGCCATATTGTATCTTTTTTTTTGGGGCTTTGACAGGGTACTGACTGGGTGTCGGCGGCGTCATCGGCTGGTTCCCGCCGCTACCATTTAACGTCATTTCAACATAATTTGTTACTTTGTATCTATTTATTCCGTTCATATTTGTTTCTGTTATTTGCGTTTTTTCGCTGTTGTTGTTGTCCATAACATTCAAGTTGCCGGATTTTTTTTCACATTCTATAGTTAATAACATTTCGAGGTTAAATGCGTTCCTTAACCTCCATTTATCTATTCATAGCCTTGGTAGTGAGCGCGAACGAGCCACCGAGCTTCTCTCCCGCCTCAAAACTTTCTAATAGAAAATATTCTAAATAATTGAACGAAAAAAACTAGGAAGAGTCAACTAGATGTTCTACATTATTTTTTTGCTCTTCTCGCGCACTTGTTCGCATTTTTTTTATTACTCATAGTATTTACAACAACAACACCAAAAATCTACATGATTTATCTATTTTGGCAAATTTCATTTCCCGCTGCTATCGCTGATCGGTACAGGGAAGAACATTTAGAAATTATTTAAGAACTAAGAAAAACACTGAGGAGATGGAGAACCTTTTAACCATTCGGAAAACCCCAAATCGGTAAAGAATCAATTATGGATTGATAGTGGAGTTAGAGCGTTCTGGATGGAAATACGATCCAATCGGATCTAGGTCCAGTTCTTTTGTTTATATACGTCCTTCAGTTTATCTACTTTATTTCATCTCGTTCCCTTTTTTGATCTAAAGAACCCCTAATGAACTTTATGCACCTACTAGAGTTGGCTCGTTCCGAAACGAAGTAATTGCATTGGAACTATTCAGAGAAACGAACGATCGGAACTAGTTTCAGCTGTGTAGTTCATATAGTTCCTTAAGTTTATCTAATTTCTTCATTTGATGCCATTCACCAATGATTTCTTAGCTCTCACCAAAATATTTCCTAGTTCATATATGTTATTTTACAGTGTATGTTATTTTACAGTGTATGTTATTTTACAGTGTATGTTATTTTACAGTGCCTGAGATATGTTGATCCGGAATAAACTACTTCATTGGAACTATTCCGAGAAAGGAATGATTAGAAGAACTTGATTCGCCTCTTTAGCTCATCCAATTCATTTTTTGATCTCGTTTATCCGTTTGTTCCGAGAAAGAAAGATTAGAAGAACTTGATCCGCCTCTTTAGCTCATCCACTTCATTTTTTGATCTCGTTTATCCGTTTGTTCTTTCTCGATCGGAATTAGTTTCAGCTCTGAAGGTACACGAAAAATGAACGATCATAACTAGGTTCAGCTAGTACCTTCAGTTTATCTAATTTCTTCATTTGATTACATTCCTTAATTAACGATTATTGGTTCACCAATGATTTCTTAGCTCTCACCAAAATATTTCCTTGTTCATTTATTACTTCACAGTGTATCCTACCTACTTAGTTCTACAGATATTTGCCTAGGCGCCAGAGATAGGTTGATCCGGAATAAACTACTTTGTTGAAACTCTTCCGAGAAAGGGAATGATTGGAACTCGGTCCATCTCTTTAGTTCATATATTTCCTTTATTTTAATCTTGTTCCTCTGTTTCCACATTCTCTGTTATTTCTCGATCGGAACTAGTTCCAGCTAGATCATATAGTTCCTTCAGGTTATATAGATTTTTCCTTTGATATAATTCTTTTCTTAACTTTTTATTTCTTATCTCTCACCAAAAGTTTTCCTGGTGTATCCTACTTACTAAGCTCTAGAGATATTTGGTTAGGCGATCGTCATGGTTTGCTCCGGAACAAACTACTTAATTGGAACTATTTCGAGAAACGAATGATTAGAACTCGGTCCACATATTTAATTCATTAATTTCCTTTATTTTGATCTCATTTCTCTGTTCTCTGTTCATTCTTTCTCGATCGCAATTAGTTTCAGTCTGATATTCATATAGCTCCTTCATAGTTTCTTGATTTGATTTTATTCCTTTTCCTGAACTAAATAATGCTCCGGAACAAACCACTTAATTGGAACTATTTCGAGAAACGAATGATTAGAACTTGAACCACCTCTTTATTTCATCCATTTCCTTTTTTGATCACGTTTCTCTGTTCATTCTTTCTCGATCGGAATTAGTTCCTTGATTTGATCTTATTCCTTTTCCTGATCTAAAGAAACCTGAACAAACTACTTAATTGCAACTAATCTGAGAAAGGAATGATTGGAACTAAATGCCCCCTGTTTAGTTCATCCACTTCCTTTTCTCTGTTCTCTGTCCGTTCTTTGTCAATCGGAATTAATTTCAGCTCTGAAGTTCATATAGCTCCTTCATAGTCTCATGAACCATACAACCGATACAACTCTGCTAGGTGCATAAAACCTAGCAGAGTTGCATAAAACCTAGCAGAGTTGCATCGGTTCGAAATGAAATAGTTCATTGAAATTACACAAGAAACGAACGATCGGAACTAGGTTCAGCTCTTAATTTCAAAATAGTTCCTTTCGTCTATCCAGTTCGTCAATGGATTTGTCAATTCAAATAAATGTCAATTCAAATAAACTACATGGAGTCGGAACTATATGGAGCGAGGGAATCGTATTAAGGAACTAGTTCCTTTATAGAAAAGGAACGGATAAAATCGATCGAATCAAAAAAGTTACAGGGTTCTAAAAAAATGAAATAAATGGAAAAAACAGAACTATTGGTCCACCGTTTGATTACAACTGAACTTATTTCCAAAACGTTATTTTGAAATTTAGCACAGTAATATCGACGCCTCCGAACCATAGTATGCTAAATCTGAAAAGTGAGTTTTTCAGTAGAAGCTTTCAAAGTATGGAAGTTTCTTTAATCGTACGTGCCATGCTTATAACTTTGGTTTGGATTGGCCGATGATTACCAAAATTTCAGTGAATTTAAATTAAGGACCGTAGTATCTAAAAACGTAAAGAACTTTAAAACATGCTAAGTCGACTTAGCATACTATGGTTCGGAGACGTCGATATATGTTCATCGTTAAAAAAAAACTCCAGTTAAGTTCAGAAAAACTTTACATGGAATATCAGCATGATTATATGATGAAATAATAGACTATTAGCGAAGTGGTAGTCTACGAGGAAACCGTATAATGGAACTAGTTCCTTTATAGAAAAGGAACAGATAATATCAATCCGCCTGCCTGCCAAACTCTACCACCTAGCTCCAAATTGGTTCCCTTCTTCCCCTGGGAAAATAGTGGACATTTGCTGGACGAACAAAAACATTGGATTCCGCTTGATTATTATTGAAAATAATTCCGATACACAATTTTGTATTGTATAGTGATAGAAAAGAATTGAAAGCGAATGGCGAACAAATAAAATAATGAAGATTATCGACCATTAGGACTCCCCCATAGATATTATTTATTTGACGTAGCTAGTGATTCCCTAGTTTAGTACCCAGTGTCTAGTTCAAATGTGATTCTCCAGTGGTTGCCTTGTTCAGAGGTCTAGTTAACTTGAAATTTGCTACGTCAAAAATCAAGTCTTCTAAAGTTGCCCAGATGGCACTTCATAGGAATCCCCCATAGATATTATTTATTTACCAGACGTCGCTACTGATTCCCTAGTTTATCGCCCAGTCTCTAGTTCAAATGTGATTCTCCAGTGGTTGCCTTGTTCAAAAGGTCTTGTAAACTTGAAATTTGCTACGTCCAAAATCAAGTCTTCTAAAGTTGCCAAGATGGCTCTTCATAGGAATACCCAATAGATATTATTTATTTACCAGACCTCGCTAGTGATTCCCTAGTTTATCACCCAGTGTTTAGTTCAATTGTGATTCTCCAGTGATTACCTTGTTCAAAAGGTCTAGTCAACTTGGAATTTGCTACGTCCAAAATCAAGTCTTCTAAAGTTGCCCAGATGACACTTCATAGGAATCCCCCATAGATATTATTTATTTACCAGACGTCGCTAGTGATTCTCTAGTTTATCACCCAGTGTTTAGTTCAAATGTGATTCTCCAGTGGTTGCCTTTTTCAAAAGATCTAGTCAACTTGGAATTTGCTACGTCCAAAATCAAGTCTTCTAAAGTTGCCCAGCTGGCACTTCATAGGAATCCCCCATAGATATTATTTATTTACCAGAAGTCGCTAGTGATTCCCTAGTTTATTATCCAGTTTATGGTTCAAATGTGGTTCTCCAGTGGTTGCCTTGTTCAAAAGGTCTAGTTAACTTGGAATTTGCTACGTCCAAAATCAAGTCTTTTAAAGTTGCCCAGATGGCACTTCATAGGAATCCCCCATAGATATTATTTATTTACCAGACGTCGCTAGTGATTCCCTAGTTTAGTACCCAGTGTCAATTTCAAATGTGATTCTCCAGTGGTTGCCTTGTTCAAAAGGTCTAGTCAACTTGGAATTCGCTACGTCAAAAATCAAGTCTTCTAAGGTTGCCCAGATGGCACTTCATAGGAATCCCTCATAGATATTATTTACCAGACGTCGCTAGTGATTCCCTAGTTTATAATTCAGTGTATGGTTCAAATGTGGTTCTCCAGAGATTACCTTGTTCAAAAGGTCGAGTCAACATGGAATTTGCTACGTCAAAAGTCAAGTCTTCTAAAATTACCCAGTTGGCACTTCATAGTGCCACCAGAGCATGAGGTATACCTTCCTGTTTCTAGTAGTACCTTTATGCTCAATTTTAGTATGATGAACTAGTGACATGCAGGGAACTAGTTCCTCTGAGCAGTTAAATGAACATTCCATGAACAACTGTCAATCAGTGTTTCAGACTATGAAAGCAGTGGCGAGCAGGTGGATTTTGGCTCATTTAATGGAACTTTGTGTACATGAAGAACCATTGACGTTAGGTGTTCTAGTAGAGTTGGTCAATTTCGGTTCGCTCTGCAAAATAAACTAGTTCCTTTTAGTTCAATTGTTAATTCGGCCAATGAACGGAACCATCGTTGATTTTTGCGAATTTTTTTCTTTGAACTAGTTCGTTCCAACCCTATGGTTTACAAAATGAATACGTTTAATAAACTGTAGAAGCATGGAATACGGAAGAATGATTACAAAGTCCATTACAAAAGCATTTCTTTTTAAATTCCCCGATGACTCAAATTAAAACAGACGTCGCTAGTGATTCCCTAGTTTATCACCCAGTGTCTAGTTCAAATGTGGTTCTCCAGTGGTTGCCTTGTTCAAAAGGTCTACTCATCAGAGCATGAGGTATTCCAATTTTAGTATGGTGAACTAGTGACATACAGGGAACTAGTTCCTCTGAGCAGTTAAAAACTGCTATACTAGTGAATGATTGTTAAGTGAACATCCCATGAACAACTGCCAATCAGTGTTTCGGACTATAAAAGCAATGGCGAGCAGGTGGATTTTGGCTCATTTAGTGGAACTTTGTGTATTTGAAGAACCAGTCACGTTAGGTGGTCTAGTAGAGTTGGCCAATAAACTAGTTCCTTTTAGTTCAATCGTTAATTCGGCCAATGAACGGAACGATCTAGATGAACGTTTGGATCAAAATGAATTTGGTGAACAACTGGAACAAAAGGAACTACTTGAACGAAAGTACTGGACCTAGTACCGATCGTTCCCTTTTGTGGATTTTTTTCTTTGAACTAGTTCTTTCCAGACCTTGGAGAATTTTGGAATACATTTGCCTTCTAAAGTTGCCCAGATGGCACTTCATAATTCACCAGAGCATGAGGTATTACTTCCTGTTTCTAGTAGTACCTTTATGCTCAATTTTAGTATGATGAACTAGTGACATGCAGGGAACTTGTTCCTCTGAGCAGTCAAGTGAACATCCCATGAACAACTGCCAATCAGTGTTTCGGACTATAAAAGCAATGGCGTGTATTTGAAGAACCATTGACGTTAGGTGGTCTAGTAGAGTTGGGCAATTTCGGTTCGCTCTGCAAACTAAACTAGTTCTTCTTAGTTCAATCGTTAATTCGTCCAATGAATAGAACGATCTAGATGAACGTTTTGTTCAAAATGAACTTGATGAACGATTGGAACAAAAGGAACTAATTGAACGAATGTACGGGACCAAGTACCGATCGTTCATTCTTTGGGAATTTTTTCTTTGAATTTGTTCGTTCCAGACCTTATGGTGTACAAAATGAATACGTTTAATAAAGTGGAGAACCTTAGATTACAGCAGAGTGATTTCTAAGATCATTACAAAAGAATCTCCTTTAAATTCCCCGATGACTCAAATTTAAATTAAAAGAATCCCCCAAAGAAGTCAATAGCAGAAGTTCTATTTCAATGAACTTTAGAAAAACAACAACAAAAGCAACAAGTGGCCACGATGATGATTAATATCTTGTGTTTATGTTAAAAACCCCATAATTATGTTATCTACTTCTACCACTTTGTCTTCTTCTGCTTCCCCCTCCCCCTTCATCATATCGTACATATCAATAACCTTTCTGATAAATTAAGAAGTTAACAATGATTTCCTTTATGGTGAATAGCTTCTCTCAGTTTATAATTCATTTACCTGGCCGATCACGAACATTGGCTTGTTATCGTATCTTAGCATAACGAATATCAAAAAAAAAAAAAAAACAACACTTAAATAAACAATAAATAACAAATCATATTTCTGTTTCGTTTTCGATTTTTTTTTCCATTTTGAATATCTTGTGTTCCGCAATTCGAGCGATGAAACTCTTCCATAATTCATATTAAACTAATTAATCATTGTTCGGTTGGTTGGCCGATCGGATTTGATTTGATTTTTACTTTGGTTATACAAATCACGTTTCATTTATCATCGACCGAACGAACGACCGAAACGATACTCTCAACGCCATGAAAACTCACAATTGAAATATTATTAATATTTAAACAAATTATGCATAAATATAATTGAAATTACAAGCTATGTGTGACCGAACGAATGATCGCGCGCACACACACATAACACCACCCATGAAATCATTGAACAATAATTCCAAATAATCGTTTTACAGTCACTCACACTTGTGTTGAAAGAAGAAACGAACACAAAACGAGATCTGAAAACGTGATTGTTTTACAATAATTTGACAAGTTGATAAAAAACAAGAAACGATTTTTTTTGTCGATTTCAAAGAAATTTTTATTTATGAGCTTGTGGCACCTTTCAGCATTTTTATGATCCAATGATGTGCGAAAAAAGTGATTATTGTCTTTATGGAGACGATATTTAGCTTACCGGAAGGTTACTTGCATTACAATTCCGTTCAACACGGATTTTCTAGCTCACATGCCTCGGGTCTTCTCCAGAGAAACATTTGTCCCCTATGTAGGCCGCTATTATCTCTTTAAATAAAAATTCTCGTTCTGACTAGGACATTATCTTATTCTTCAAAAAATGTACAGTTCACTAATATCTCGTCCGGTATCTGATTCTGAAGAGGCTCCTCCAGACAATCATTTGTTCCCCATATTACCAGATATAATCTTGTTCAATATAATGTCTCTTGTTAACCATAGCATTATCTTGTTCTCTAAGAAATTATACCGTCTGTACTCCATGGTTCCAAGGCCTTAACTTACCTACTTAGCTGGCTTGTTACAAAACGGTTGTTCCATAAGCCGAGCATAAAAAAATTTACGCGCCTCGGTCTTGTGCGCACATCCTCCAATTTGGAAGACCACGTGCCAAGATGTTGTTTTCTACTTGGTCTTTCCATCTAATTCGTGACCTTCCCCTTCTACGGGAACCATCAGTAGGCTCGTTTTTATATGCCTTTTGAGCTGGGACATTCTCATTCATCCGCACAACATGGCCTAGCCACCGTAGTCGCTGAAGCTCAATACGACTGACTATGTCGATGTCCACGTGTAAATTTTAGAGCTCGTGGTTCATTCGACGCCGATATTCACCGTCGACGCAGATCGGCCCGTAGATCTTTCGTAGGATTTTTCTTTCAAACACCCCAAGAGCTGCCTCATCTGCTTGCGCAAGTACCCATGCTTCTGATCCATATAATTTTTGCTCTGGCCATAGCAGCATCGGTTGGCCATCACAATCCTTCTCCGAATTTCAAAACTGTTGTCATTCGTTTTATTTATGGCGGTACCAAGGTGTATAAAGTCTTTAACTATCTCGAAGCTGTAGTTCTCAAGTTCCACAGTTGGTCCGAGTTTACTGGACGTCTTGCGCGTTGATACCATCAGCTTGGCCTTCTCGCCGTTTACTGCCAGACCCACTTTGGCAAGACTCCTTTTCAATGTGTTCAAAGGTGGCTGTTGTCACTCGCAATGTTCGACCCATTATGTCGATGTCATCGGCGTAGGCGAGTAACATGTGCTGTTTGGTGTACAGAGTGCCCTTTCTGTTCACCTTTGCGTCTCGTATGACCTTTTCCAGTAGGATGTTAAAAAGATCACACGACAACCTGTCACCATGTCTGAATCCTCGTTCGGTATTGAAGGGCTCCGATAGGTCCTTTCCTACTTTAACTGCTGATATGGTGCCACTTAAAGTTATCCTGCATAGCCGTATTAATTTTGCAGGAATGCCGAACGTAGACATGGCTTTAAACACCTCTAAACGGATAGGGCTGTCGAATGCAGCTTTATAGTCGGCAAATAGGTGGTATGTGTCGATGTGTTTTTCGTAATGTCCAATGATGCCATTGACCATTGGCTTCAATCGTTCACACAGCACACTATATAGCACTTTATATGCGATGGGAAGGAGACTTACTCCTCTATAGTTGGCATATATCGTCTTGTCCCCTTTTTTTGTGCACGGGACACAGGATGCTGAGGTTCCAATCGTTGGGCATGCATTCATCTAGCCAAATTGTGTTAATCAGCTGGTGCATGCTCCTGACCAGCATCTGGACACAAGTCTTGAATTGTTCGACTGGTAACCAATCGGTTCCTGCTGCTTTGTTGTTCTTAAGCCGATTAATTGCTTTTATGACCTCATCTTGGCTAGGTATGCACTCTATATCATCATCTCTTATTGGTTCTGTGGTATCTTCTTCAACGCCACTATTTGATACCAGAAGCTTTTCAAAATACTCCTTCCAGATCCTCAACACGCTGTCTGTGAATGTCACCAGGTTTCCTTCTTCATCTCTACAGGAGGATGTGCCTGCACCAAAGCCTTCGGTTTGGTGTTTTACTCGTTGGTAAAATTTCTGGACTTCATTCTGACTCGATTTGCTCACGCTCACGTTTTACTTGTTCTTTATTCTTTTTTCTGAAAAAACGTTTCTCCTCTCTCCTTTTCTCCATCCCGTTACGTGTTGCTACTGTCTGCAGGGATGCCCTATACGCTGCTTTTTTCACATCAGTAGCATTACGACACACCTGATCGTACCATGGGTTTCTTGGTGGTGTTTTTTGGTACCCAAGTTTTGCTTTTGCTGCAGTTTATGGAGTGGGCAATTCTTTGCCATTCTGCTTCTATACTATTATCGGGACAAGAAGTAAAACCTTAACTTAAAAAAAAAAACTATCCCACCGTTTTTTTTACTAAAGTGTCCCTTGTTCTCGAAGCCGTTATCTGATTCATCAGGGTTCTGACCAGGTCACTAGGAGTCCACTATATCATTGTGGGTTCATTAGTTCACCAGACATTCTCTCTTAACTACTGGTTCCATTGAATGAACCTCCTTCTCAAACTCCCTAGTAATTTCATAGTTCATAAGAATTGTACTTTTTGGCTTAAAAGTTTCTCTGGTTCAACAAGGTTTCAGTTTCCTCCTTCAGCTCCTTACTTTGTCTGCAACATGTTCTTCAGGTCATCACGAGTTACCAGCTACGTTTTGTTAGTACACAAAATGTCATAATCATTGCCTCTTCTTTACCAGCAGTTTAGATGTTCACAAGGTTTTCGTTATTATACCTTGGTCCTGAACGATTGGCTCCTTTCAAAACCGGCTATTCCATTTTTCACTAAAGCCTACTTTGTTCACGAAGACTTTATCTAGTTCCCAGGGTCTTGTCAACCTCCATAATATCGCTCTTATAAACCGGGCATATGCAGTTCATGAGAATTTCACTATATCATCATGAGCTCATTGGCTCACCAGGCCTTTTCTATTATGATATTGGTTCCCCTATGTGGACTAAATTTCTCAACTCACTAGTAATATTCTAATTCCCAAGAATTCTCGGTATTTACCAAGATTGTTTATTTAAAGATGTTTTCAGTTTCAAGGTTCAGTTCCTTTGTTGAACAGGAAATCTCTAGATCCCACGACGATTTCCTAATCATCAGGAGTTCCCAACATTCTCAAAGTTTTCGTAAGTATACCTTCCTTTACACAGCCATACATTCAATAATCGAACTTTATTCTGGATACTAAAGCTTCCCATCGGTACACCAGACTTCTGCAGTTCATAAGTAATTAACTATTTTATTTTTGGCAGATTAGTTCAGCAGACCTATTCTACTTAAGCACTGGTTCCCTTTGGCGAACTGCGTTTCTCCACTCACTAATAATTTTCAAGATCCCCAGAACTTTATTTTTTATAAAAGCTTCTCTAACTCAACGAACTTAAAGTGAAGACAAACAATCTCTAGTTCACTACAGGTTCCTTAGATCATGAAGACCTTATGCTCACCAGAAATTTCCTTCTTCAAGATAGTCACTAGGGGTTCTTCAAGTCAACAGAGGTTATGTAGATCAATAGATATTCCTTGTGATAGCATAACAAATGGGAAACCTATGTTCGGGTTTCCGAAGTCACCAAAGTTCGCATGTTTGTTAGGATTTCTCAGGTCAGAGTTCCTCTTGTTAAGGTATTATTGCTTACCAGGCATTGCTAGTGATTTCCTAAATTATCACGCTGTTTCTACTGCAATAGTGAATTCCCAGTTCACAACCGGTTCATTTGTTTAAAAAGGTATTCTCTAGTGATGGAATAGGTAACTTGGAATTCCTTATGTAACTATATTGGGCGTTCCATAGTTTACCACGACATACCTCTTGGTTTACAAGAGGATGAGGTGTTTCATAGATCACCAGGAATTATTTGCTGTTTACTAGTGGCTTCCAAATTTACGAGCCATTACAATGTTCCTTGAACAAATGTAAACTAAGTTCATAAGGGCTCCCCTAGTTCAGCAGGTATTTCATCAAGTTTGTTACAGTCCAACAGTAATCACATAGCTCCACATTCTACTTTATGAAAGTACCTAAATTGAAGGGAGGTTCTCTATATGACCACAAGTTGTCTTGTTCATAAAATATTCTCAAGTTTATCAGAACCTCTGATACTCACTTAAAGTTTTCTAATTCAACACAGGTTGTGTAGTTCATCAGACTCAGTAGCTCACCGATGTTTGGTAAGTTTTTTCAGAATTTCTCTCGTTCACCAACATTTTCTAAAAATGTTGCTGTGATTTTCCAGTTTACCAAAGATTACCTAGTTATAAAGAATTCCTCTTGGTCGACAGAGTTTCTCAATTCCACTAACGTTTATTTAGTTCACAAGGGCGCTTCCATTTTACCGAATGACGCCTGGTTCACCAAATGCTCCTTTCGTCACCACAGCTTCCATTGTTTAGCAATGGTTATCTATTTCAGCAAGGGTTCACAAGTTCATCGAATGTGCACTAGTTATCTTAAATTTCAATAGATAGCCCATGGTCCATTGGTCCTCAAAATATTTCTCAGCTTACTAAAGCTTCCCTATTAACCTACCGTTTCTTAGTTTTCCCATGTTCTAAGGGCCCGAACCCGAACCCAAATATGTAAAAATAGTTCATAACTGACCGCATTATTAGGAGAACCTTAGTTCACTAAATACTTATTCATTTTCTTCAGTTGACCAGTAGTTCTTTATACTTCATCAGTGATACTAACATACTAACTCGCCAAGGCTTACTCTGGCCGGAGGAAATCTCTGGTTTATCGGGGGATCCTTAGTTCACCGTAGGATTGTTCAAGGAAGACATAGTTTCTGAATACTTCATCTTAAGTTCTCTAATTTTTCAATTGTTCTATCGGTAATCGGATGTTATCCAATGCATCTGGGTTTATGCAGTTCAATAGGAGTTCCACAGGATTTTTTTAGTCCAAAAGCTCACGAAATGTTCTCAAGGTCGCACGTAATTCTCGGGCTAGATCATAAGCTGGAAGTAGTTCCTAAACAAGGAGTAGCCAACATTATTGTAAATCTTGTTGTTACGAGTTTCTTCACTGGCGCCCAACGTGGGGAAGCCTCATTGAAACCCAAGGAGCTTTCTTTAGTTTTTAATTGTTTTACAGTTCATCTTCATTCAATATGGGTCCAATAAAATGTATTAATCTCACTAGGCTTTCGAAATCTTACAAAATATTCCTGATTTGTCATGGACTTTATAGTACGTAGGTAGTTGAGAAATTATTTTTGCCCTTTGGCTTGCGGTCAAGCCGAAAAAAACGAGTAAATAAAAAAAGTACGTAGGGAGTTATATAGTTCATCAAGGTTACCTTTGATCACATACGGCTCTATAGTAATTTTCCGTTTCCCTTGCTAACTTTGGATTATCTGGTCCATCTGAATATATCTAAATCAAGTTTGGGTTCAGCAGTTTATTAGAGGAGTTAATTTCATCAACTTCTGCCTAGTAAAAAGGCAGATCGTTTTGATTTGGCAGGGTTCTATAGTCATCATAAGTTCACTGGTTCACATAAGTTCAAGGGTTCACAAGTGTTCACTGGTTGACATAAGTTCAATGGTTCACAAGAGTTCACTGGTTCACAAGTGATCCATTAAATGAATCAAGTTCATTAGTTCTACAACTAAGTCAGAAGTTTTAATTCAATTTAAGTTTCGCTTAATTATTTCCGCTTAACTTCTACTGATTCATACTAATTCCATTAATCTAATAAAAAGAAAAACATCTCAGCTACCTTGGAATGCTGTAGAATGTAATCCATGCCAGCGCCATGCTAGACTCAATGAAGGAATTCGCTGAGAACGGTACGACGGCGCAAGTTCTCAAAAGCCACTAAAAAGGCATATTTCAAATTCCAAGTTCTGGACGACGATCACAAAGCGACAGTGGTGGTTGTAAATCTGAAATTTGATATAGTTAACGTAGATGACAACAGCGTAAATGCAGCCCCGCTGCTGCTACTGCAGTATAATTTTCTTGTTGGTTCCCCTCTTTTTTTGATTAGCACATCAAAGCAGCAACGCAGTGACCAAACCAAAAATAGATGGATGGTAGGAATGAAAAAATGAAATGAAAATTGTTGGGTATTAAAGTTGTTAAAAGATAAACAATTATTTGGAATTGCATTAAAATTCTCAGCCAGCAACAAAGTAGTGAACTTCTGATTGTGTTCACTTGCCCAAGAAAAAGATCGGGAAGTTAAACTGGTAGGTAGGTAGACAGGCAGACAGGTATGCATCTGAGTAATAACGCAGCAGTGGTAGCAACCATAACTTTGCCCAAGATTGTTGCCAGTCGTGCATGAATTGAAAGTGAAACAGAACACAAAAATAAAAATCCAACAATTGCAACGTGCTGTTTTCAAAAGTAATCATCAGCACCATCATCATCATCATAATTAGGTTCATTATTATGTTCATTATAAGGCACTTCATTATAGCTGGTTGTTGTATTATTAAGCGGAGCATCAGTGTTAATTATCACCTTCATCATCAGCATATCGGAAGCTATCATCTGGGAAGTAGCTGCAACACCAGCAGCAGCCGCTACTTTGCATCATCAAATGTAGTTTTGAAGAATCTCAAAATCAGCAGCATCTGTAGCCGGATTCTAAATCATTCTTAAAATAGTTTAGCTTTTTTCAAATTTGATTTGTTTTTCTATCTCTTTTTTCTGGTTGGTGATTTGATGAATCAGAAAAATGAATACAACTGTAGAAACTTGACTAGTTTTTTTTGGCAGCAGTTATAAATCACAGGACAGGTATTAAATCTACTAAATCGTAAATTTTTCACAACGAAAAAAATATATAAAACCGACGCATATTATTCTAGCGTTGTATAATTATCCAAATTTTATTAGAATTTTGGAATGGTAAATGAATGTACCTGAAATATAAGTTCGTTGATCATATTTAACCCGACGTGATTCACTTAAAAATATTATATAAACTTCTCAAAAAGAAAAACTGAATGTATTTCTATAACAGAGATTGAAACTATAGAGAAGTGTTGACAAATTCGCCGCTATTTCCTTAATTCTCATACCAGATTCTCAGGTTCATCACTTATTCAAAGATTCTCCGTTTCACCAGGAGTTTACAAATCATCCTCGTTTGTTGATAACATTTGTCTTCAGACCTCATTTCCATAACAGAGAGTTTCAATATCTGTTGACAATTTCGCATATTGTTCATTAGTTCACTCCGAAGATTACCTGTTTCACCAATGCTTCAAATGTTCAAATGGTTCATTGATTTATCAGGTATTTCAAGTTCACAAGTTGTCCTCAAATTCAACAGAGTATCTTAATTTCGTCTGGGATTCTGTAATTATTCGAATTCGATTTGTTTTTGGGGTTTTCTTGAACTTTATTAGTTCAGTAGTTCACTATGTGAACTCGATTAAAAGGTTATTAGTTTTTTATGAGGAATTCAAAAGAAGTTTTCCTTGATTAATTTATATTATACAGTATCGAGAAATACATAACGATATAATAGATAATATTCACAGATCCTACTGTGCATCTAGCGATCACTAGTTCACTAAGATTTCTCTATTTTACTATAAATATTTTTAATCATGCATTCAAATGTGTACAAAGGTTCAAAGTTCCACATGTGAATCAGCATTCATTAGTTCACCAAGAAGTTCAAAATTTCCTTTGGAGGCTTCTTTTTGGTTGTACCAGATAAAGTAAACGGTATATGAGGTGTAGAACTGTAATGCACAGCGACCTCTTCTTAATCTAGGAAACTGCTGATAAGCAGAACTCCAGGAAATGTGATAAGCAGAAATAACCAATAAACTGTAGAACTCTGCATAAACAAAGTTCACCAAATGAAGAAGAAGAATTAAGGTAAATCACGGGGACGTAGTCAGACGAACCCTGGACATTCAAGGAACGCTAAGTATTAACGACTAGGGTTGGACAATATAATTCACAGACCTTATCGACCTTTTCCGTTCCTTTTCTATGAACGTAACTTCGTTCCATATAGTTCCTACTCCTAGATGGTTCATTTGAATATCTCTCTTTCAGCGTTTTTTTTTTCGTTCACTTACTTCGTATCGTTCCATGAAGGGAAATGCCAAACTATTTGGGAATAACAGTAAAAAAGGGAGATCAAATTGGGGAACTGGATAATCTAATAGAACTGAAGAACTAGACCTATTTCCCATCTTGCCGTTCTTGGAATTGTTGCAATAAACTAGTTCGGTCCGGAACGACCCAACTCTATTAGAGTTAGACATCTCTATGTGAAAGCAAACAAACTATGGAGACGCTCTGATGCTCTGTGTGGGCTAGGCAATATTCGATGAGTCAAGGAAACACCAGTTAATAGCGAAAGTCATGGAAAATATTCTAGGATTGATAAATGAGGACTTTAAATAAACAACCGGGCTCTAATTTGGATATCATTGTGATTGAATTTAGGTAAATAACGTATTTTTTGCTCTAGGGAAATCTTAGTGGTGAATCGAAAAATAAATAAGGAACATCTAGGTGAAATGTGATATGGAACTGGAAAAACTGATAAGTTTTAATTTTTCAATCTATATTAATAAAAGTATAAAGTGATTGGCTGATTTAACGATTCATCGACACCCAGACGAAACGGCTGAAGCTAGAATTTTGAAATTTTAAGTGAGATTTTTGGAAATTCGTACTAGGATGGCACGTAACGTACTAAATGTGCTAACATTTGAATTTGTCGAACAGTTGGAGCTAGAACTCCTAAATTTGAAATGAGGGTCACCGATGGAGTGTAAAGTAGATATAGCAAAGGGTTTTTTTGGACATTCGAATTATAAGTATCCGATAAGTACTAAAAATGTACTAAATTTGGTACAATTTCTAAATATGTGTACTAAATTTGGTACAATTTGAATTTTGGGCGAACCAATAGAGCTGGAATTCTGAAATTTGGAGTTAGAATCACTTTTGGGTTGTTGTATTGGGGTACTTAGAAAGTTTTGAAAATTTTTTACTAATGTGGTACTAAATGGTACTACATTTGGTATAATTTGGATTTAGGTGAACCGATAGAGCTGGAACATTGAAATTTGGAATTAAGATTATTGTTGGAGTGTAGGATTTGGTGGTATGAATGGAGTTTTGGAAATTTCTACTTATGGGTACTAAATTTGATACAATATGGATTTAGAGCTGGAATAGTAAAAAAAATTGAAATTATGATTACTGTTGGAGTGTAGGATTGAGGTACGTAGAAAGTTTTGGAAATTCATAGAGTAAACCCATAGAGCTGGAATCCTGAGTAAGATTTAAGGGTAATAAGATTTTCATTAAATTGCATGATGTAGGTAGTAATGGAAATTTGCACATATCTGTACTAAATGATACTACATTTGATATAATGTGGTTAGAGCTGGAATCTTGAAATTTGGAATTTAGATTGAAGTATGTGGGAAGTTTTGGAAATTCGTACTTTTGATTGTTAAAGTAGGTAGTTATTGAAATTTATATTAATTTGTACTAACTGGTACTAAATTTAGATTTGAGCGAACCTATATTTTATATTTCAGATTTGATATGGGTTTCCGTAAGTTCCCATTTGACTAATGAAAAAAATGTGAAATAACATTTTAGGAATGTGGGGAATTTCTTTTGGGTATAAAAGTCCGTGGCGAATTTATTAATAACCCCGAAGGGCAGGAGACTATTCCGAATATGATCCTAAGGCTGACGTCAGAGTGCAAGCGAGAAGCGATGCGATACTACATGCTATAATAGTTCATGCTACTTCAATGCTATTGTATGTCAGAGTGATTGATATAGAGAGCAAAGCGTTCAGGCGAAGAATTTTTGATTTCGCTAATTATTTTCAACGTAATTTTTAAAAGAAATTTCACGAAATTAACAAACACACGCATAGGTTTATAGCGTCGTCTATCGGCATATCATAGCATCGCTTCTCGCGCGCACTCTGACGTCAGCCTAAGGCATTTCGTTATGAAATTCAACTTATATAAAACCAAGTAAAATAATTCGTTAAGTTGGACTCCGTCAAATGTACGTTAAAATGTTCACCCTTCGAGAACTCGAAATTCCAAATTACTGCAATATACGTGGAGAAATTCGAAAACAATATGGCGGGGATCTTTATATGGGGTCTATATCAAAACATGGACCTATACCGAACATTCCAACCAAACTCTTCACATCATCGTATTTTTGCCAACTTTAAATCATGTTCGAAACTGGCACCTATCGGTCCATTCCATATAGCAGAGAATTAAATAAAAAATAAAATAACTCGAACTTAAACTGAACTTTGCAGAAACATATACTCTTCGATCCACTTCATCTAATACCTTCCTTCACAAAGGGTTAACATTTTGAAAACTCTAAAATACCAAATGGCAGCCACATGTATTGGAAAATTCGGGACGCCAAATTACAACCACTTGCGTGGAAAAATGATGTCGTAATTTTTAAAACGCCGAAAGTCGATAACGTGGTTTATACCCTACACAACTATGTTGTCAGGGTATTATAGCTTTGTGCAGCCCCAAAAGTTTGTAACGCCGCGAAATATTGGTCTCGACTAGCTGAGTCGATCTAGACATGTGTGTCCGTCCGTTCGTCTGTCCATTATAATTTGTAAACACGATACAGGCCACAGTTATGGACCAATCTTCGCGAAATTTTGCATGTAGGATGGGTTCTGGCCAATGAAGACTCCTATTGTTTTTGGAAAATGTCGGTTAATATTTAGGGGATGAAATGGACCAAAAATTTTGTCGGTTATTCTGGTCGCTCCAGAGGCCGCAATTATGACCCAAACACCGCGAATTTTTGCACGGAGAAGGGGATCGGGCCAAAGAATAATTATGCCGGTTTTGATCGGCCAATATTTAGCGGGTCAAATGGTCCCTGACTTTTGTGTGAAAAATTACAGAATTTGTATTCTATGGGGTATATATTTGCAACTGAAGGTCCTAGACCCGAGAAGTTTATAGTATGTTCAAGAGGAGTGG
This sequence comes from Musca vetustissima, assembly GCF_032173495.1. Taxonomy (NCBI): domain Eukaryota; kingdom Metazoa; phylum Arthropoda; class Insecta; order Diptera; family Muscidae; genus Musca; species Musca vetustissima. Next base: position 21,864 of record NW_026886306.1, read on the forward strand.
TTGACCTTTAAATTGATACCAATTATATTGTCGTACGTACTCGGATGCGGGACTTACACATAAATATTTACAGGTGCTTACGTATTCGGATATTATTTAGTAACCCATTACAACACTTGTGGACGGAAAAATAGCGATGCTCGCTTTGAAATGTTTCATGAGGTTCCAGTTATGGTCAAGGACAACGCTTATAATTATCGGGGATGATCAGATAATAATTTTGGGATGAAGTGTGGACCGAAAACTTAATTTTTGTGTTTTTTTTTTTTCGAGTCGATCTATTGAAAGCCGAACCTCACAACACAACCCTCGATGAAGGGAATCTGGAGAAGTAATTATAAGTACTGTACTGAATATTAGTAATATTCGGAAAATATGTCAGTGTAAGGAAGAGATGATGCTGACCTCTAATCGGGCAACAGGGTGTAGATATGAAATATTACTCAGTGTTGGAATAAATCTCCGCAGAAAGTTACAGTTCCATGGTAGTTGTGTATGGCATTGTATGCCCCGTCGGCCCCGTCTGACTATACTGCTCCGCTCACTGGTTTGAAAATATATTTTCAACCTCAAAGAACAACCTCAAAGTAACAAGAACAGCCTGTCACTTGTGTTGCAAAATTCATAAAATAATAAAAATTCAAGCGGCAGGACCGAAAAATGTGACGGGACCATAAGGCGATCTCTAAATTTTTCGGAATGCTAAATGCTAGACACCTATGTGGAAAATGGGGGACAAAGCCTGGGGGACCCTAATCTATTCAAATCCGATTAAATATTAATTCACATTTTCCCCTCTTTTTTATTTTCAGGTATGTCCAACATTTGCTGTCTTATTACCCTCTTAATAACGAAGCTTATCATATGTATGTATTGTAAGTCAATTATGACCAAAAAACCGATTGTTTTTTTTACATCTCAAAACAAAACCAATTTGCTTAAATAAAAGATAAGAAGATGGCCAACAAAAAAAAAACAGACTAACACAATAAGCCGAAACAAATCTCTACGGTTTAGTGAAATCTTTTGAAAAAAAAACAAATCCTAATTTCTCCAAAAAAAAAACTCCAAATACAATTTCTTCTTTATTTTCAAATGATCAATTTCTTTTTGGCGTTGCTGCTGCTGTTGTTGTTGTTGCTATTTTTTTAATTTTGAGATCATGACAAACTCCCAAACAAAACTAAAATTTTGGCTTTAACGCCACTGGAAAAAGGGGAGGAGGAAGTGGAAGTTGGGGTTATCTATTTTTTCTTTTTGTTTTGGTTATGATCGCAAATCGTAAATAAAATAGTCAACAAGAAAAAAAATTGTCTTCCCGGTTAGGTCAGGGCCTGAGGAAAAAACGGGCAACACACAACCAACACTGTCTGCAAGCAACAACAACAACTCAGCCTCATCATCATCGACATCGTCATCATCAAAATAAAAGTGATTGCAAAACTCTCCCATCCGCACATCACAGCTTCGTCGTCATAAACAAACTTTCCTCACTACCAGAAGAAGGAGAAGAAGACGTAGAAAAAAGAGGCCAAAATGAAAATATATTGAATTGAACCAGCCTCAGCTTAGCCACAGCAGGAGGGGTTAGCTATCCAATCAAAGTTATGGGGGGAGAGATAGGCGACTAACATTTCTTTAATGCGAAGAAGAAAGCCAAAGCGTAGGAAAAAAGAAAACAAAGATTATGTCATAGCGGCTGCCTCCCCGCCTGCCTGCCTGCCTTCCCGACTACCTTACCGATCGAAGTGAAAGAAAGAAACTTTGACGCTGTCGCACAAACATGCACACACACACACATTTGTAACGATAAAAAGAGAGAGTCCCATTTAAGCAGCGCGGCACGGCGCTACGCCACAACGTCCATTGTGGACCTCCGTAAATTGCGGCCAAATATCACCGCTTAGTCCAAATGGGCCGCTCACTGACATGCGACCAACACACCAGGCCATGCCATAAAGCCGGTCATGGCGGCGCTTGCGCACATTCTCTGTAGAGAAAACCAACGTTGACGCGACGGCGTCGATTTCAAAAGAGAGAGTTGATTTCTCTGCACCTCTGCACCGCCTCAGTTCGTTCGGCTAAAGCCATAGTAGCTAACAATCGCGCGCGCTTGGCCATAAACAAAGTGAAAATCTATGCCTTCTTCTTCGTGTTGTTGTTATTGTTTTTTACTTTTTTCCGATTTCTTTTTTACATTCTCGTTCATAACATGGAGAAACGCAGCACTCTCTCTCCCAACGACAACTTCGTCGGGGTCTTCACCAAAAATGAAATCGCTTCTCATTACAAGTCCATGTCTGAGGCTGCATGGCGGCGGCCCACATGCAATACCAGCCCCCTCAAATAAACCAACAACAATAACAACAGCAACAACATCATCTCATCGTGAAAGAAAACGGCAACAACCTAAATTCGACAAAAAAAACGAAATAAAAACAAAAACGTTTGCATGTCACATGTAACACCGCGTGCGCCCACCTTTCCACAATCACACATAATTTCGGTATGTGACTGAGTGAGTGCCTGACTGGATGGCTGGTTGGCTGCATGGCCGCTTGACTCTTTTCGCTGTGCGAGTCTGTGTGCAACATCACGAATTGCCTTTTTTTCAATTTCGCCAACAGAATTTATAAACGCCAAAGAAACATGACAACGGCGTCAAGAGTTCAGATAAATTAAATTTAATTCAAAACTAACGACACTAATAATCCGCTGAAAAAAAAAAAACGATAGATCGCTGAAATGGATGGATGGATGCTTGAATGGTTAGATGAGTGAATGGAATAATCGAGCATTATTCATCGCACATTAAAATTAGCAAAACATTATGTGTATGTTACTCATTTTTTTCTACGAGTGGAGATATTGGTTCAGTGGAAAGTCGGTACAGGTTTCCACAATCTTCAATTCAGCCCGGCTGAATTAAGGTTTCCAATAGGAAATCTTCAACTCAGCCCGGCTGAATTAAGGTTTCTCATAGGAAATCTTCAATTCAGCCCGGCTGAATTAAGGTTTCTCATAGGAAATCTTCAATTCAGCCCGGCTGAATTAAGGTTTTCCATAGGAAATCTTCAATTCAGCCCGGCTGAATTAAGGTTTCCATAAGAAATTTTCAATTCAGCCTGGCTGAATTAAGGTTTCCATAGGAAATCTTCAATTCAGCTCGGCTGAATTAAGGTTTCCCATAGGAAATCTTCAATTCAGCCCGGCTGAATTAAGGTTTCCCATAGGAAATCTTAAATTTCCATAGGAAATCTTCAATTTCCATAGGAAATCTTCAATTTCCATAGGAAATCTTCAATTTCCATAGGAAATTTTCAATTCAGCCAGGCTGAATAAGGGTTTTCGATGGGAAATCTTCAATTCAGCCCGGCTGAATTAAGGTTTCCCATAGGAAATATTCAATTCATGGAATATTTATAGCTATTATGATGATTTGTTACCTAATGTGAATTCAAAATAATGCATTGCTTCCAAATCGGTTGAAAACGTACCCAAACTCTACAAAGTAACGAAATTTGAAAGCTCTTACCTACAATGTCTGGATAGCAACTGTAGTGTTTTCCAAGCTGAAATCTTCGGGATTTGGAAAGCAGCGGAATTCATAAAAAGTCTGGATGCTGTGATCATTGGATATTCAGGTGGCTCTGAAAGCCTTCAAATCCTGTAACATCAAGTCTGAGGTTGTCCTCGAGGGTAGAGCAGTTTTGGAAACACTAACAGCTATCGGCTGGGTAATGAAAAAGCAGACGAACTAGCTAGACGAAGATCTCAATCCATAGATCTAGTAATCGATGATTCAATCAAAGCACCCATCTGTTACTTTTCCGCAATTTAGACGAAGGCGCCAATGAACTTTGGCACAACGAACCTAGGTGCAATATGTCAAGATCCATCAGGCCGACTCTGTCAGCCAAAAGAACAAACTCGCTGCTGTACCTGAGAAAAGCTGAAATTAGAGTAATGACAGGAATCATCAGGGCCTTTACCAGTAAATGGGCCAAGATGTTACTGATTACTGCAGACTCTGTTATGACGAGGAGGATACGGAGACAATTGAACATCTCCTGTGTCGCTGTCCAGTCCTGGCCCACAGACGGCATAGATTAGTGGGTGGGCTATCCTATCCGATAATCCCATTTTCAATACCAAACATCTTACGAGTAACAACAATGTATGTGCAAAATTTCCAAGCTTACATACGGTCCGATCAACGGATTTGTATGGCATCCACTTAATTATAGGGCCAACATCTTAGCCCATACGACAAAAAATGGCTTCTATGGAACATTTTTTGGTCCACTATACTCGGACAACCCTCATCAATTGAAAAATGCTACTAACCCTTTCAAAATACAAATCGTAGGTATTTTGTCCTCTAAGAATCCGGAATGGCATATTGCAGTTACCTAGATTAGAAAATGCGATTAGGATTTTAAAAAGAATCCTGAGAAGACTTCCATAGAATAAAGGGTCCTCAGAAAAATAATAAGGCTTGGGCAAAGTTTGGTTCAAACCGGTAAGTCCATTCGCAGGATATTAGGTTGAGGACAAAGAAATCCATTCGGCGGATGACTGTACTGATAGATATGTCGTAAATTATCGATCAAACAATTTCAGATTTATGCTCGTTGGAAGGGTGCCAGTTTTCATTGATAAAGGCGAAAATGCAAGCCAAGCGGCTAAAATTGTGAATCGTGTGTTTATGGTTCCGATACTGTAACAACCTATTATGTGAAATTTTGGTTTCGTAGATTCCTTTCAGGAATATTTGTTGTTAAAAATGCACCTTGCAGAGTAAGCCGGTCGTCCAAAATGTCGATAAAATCGGAGAAATGATCGAAGTTGCTAACATGCCGGTTAGCAGTCGTAACATCGCCCTGGAGCTAATAATCGACCATAAAACTATTTTAAACCATTTACACAAGGCTGGATTCAAAAAGAAGTTCGATGTTTGTTTGCCACTCCAATTAAAAGAGAAAAATAGGAAGGATCGAATTTCCATCTGCGAAGCCTTGGCCAAACGAAATGAGATAGACCCATTTCTTAAGCGAATGGTGACTGGATATGAGAAATGGATCACATACGATATCCCTGTGCGAAAACGATCGTGTTCAAGCGATATGGCCAAACGCAAAATTCTGATCTCTACTGTCAACAACTAGATCGTTTGAAGATAGCAATTTGGCCACCAGGACAACGCTAATTGTTTTAATGCATCCGCTATACAGTCCGGACTTGGTACCAAGCGATTATCTTATTTTTCTTGCATTGCAAAATTTCTTTAATGATAAAAAATTGGTATCTAGGGAGGATTGCGAAAATCGACTACTTGAGTTTTTGGCAAAGAGAGGTATTATGAAGTTGCCTTTAATCGGACATTCCGAAGCATGGTAAATAAAGTCCTATAATTTATATAAAACCAGTAAGGAAAGTATTAAAGTCGCACGGGGCCGACTATATGATACCCTTCACCACTTTGGGTATATTCAACAGATGTATCCTAACAGACGTCGCATTTTTAAAGGACCAGCTAAATGAAATTGGATCCATAAACATGTCATTCTGCAACCTATACTAATTTCTTTCATTTGGTCAGAAGCTATATCTAAATCTGAACCGATTTCAACGATTTCAGGAAATTTAACACACATCATTCTAGACCTAATTCATTACGCTGTGCCATATTTCGTGCAAACCGAAAGATATATAGGGACGTTGGTAGTACCATTTACATAAATCGGACGAATATATATATGGGAGCTATATCTAAATCTGAACTAATTCTCACCAAACTCAGCACACATCATTCTGCACTTTATACAGAACGCTCTGCCAAATTTCGTGCAAATCGAATGATATATACGGACTTTGTGCCATTTATGCTCACTTGACAAAAAATGACGGTGATGTCTACTATACTCGGTTAACCCACTTCGATTGGAAAATGCTACTAGGTCTTTCAAACTACAAAAATATGTAGGGTCAATTGTATAAATTTGTTGTTTGTGAGTATTCTTCTTCGCATAGAAACAAAATCTCGGATCATCTGTGGCTATTTTTATATATAATAAAAAATTCTCGAACCCGCTGAGGTTTCCGATACATTATGAGGGAGCTTTTTTATACAGAGAAATATATTTAGACCTTTTGAGATTTTTTATAGAAAATGTTATCAGGGCTTAAGTTTCTCCTTTTCTATAGAAAACATTTCCCACACATTTTCAGAGTAATTTTTTCCTACAGAAAAACTTGTTCAGTTCCTCTCATGTCTCCTTTTCTTTAGAAAAAAATTCTCGCTCCTTTTTTTTCTATAGATATGAATTGTGTTTTTTATAAGTTATTTCAGAGTTAAACAATTATCGATTAAGTTTTTGAATCAAATGCGTGATTTAAATCCTCTGGAGACACAAAACGTCATAGGGAGCCCTTTCTAAACCCATTAAACTTAATGACCGTAAATGATGTCTAAACAATCGCCACCAGAAAAACTTTTTCTCATCTCAAATTTCCATAAATCTATCTTTGCATCAACGGTCGATCTTTAATATATTCCCAAATTAAAAAAAAAAAACAATAAAAATGCATAGACCATTCAACGCCCAACATTTGATATGCATTTTGTGTTGTTGTTGCTGCTGTTGTTGTTCTTATGCTCCGTTTGAGATTTCATATTCACATTTTCATTTCATTTCGATTTGATTTGATTCGTTTCGTTTCTCTTCATTATTATTGAGGTTATGATAACAATTGCCTTTTCTTTTTGTTCAAATAATGGAAGCAGCAGCAGCAGCAGAAGAAGAAGACGACGACTAAAGCAGCTGAAATTGAGTGATGGCGGCGATTCAACTCTCACTCTGGCCCCAAACAAAAAACTACAACAACAATAACCGACTACCAAATGGCTACAGCATGGTGCGGAGCATAGATGTATGAATGCTGCTACTGCTGTTGTTTAAACTTTTTGGGTTGCTAAATGGCTAAGCTGGGTCGGTCACTATATATTTTGACTGTTTGTCTGTACGTCCGTCCATCCGAAAGGCCGGTCGCCGCTGATCACCACTTCAACATTATTAGGCCTTAATTTTTGGTTTTTTATTTTTTATTTTTTTTTTTTTTTTGGATTTTTTTTCGTATTTTCGTTATTGTTTTCGTTTCTTTGGATTGCAACATAACAAACTGTGGTTGGGTCTGATTATTGTTGCTTTTGTTATACAAAGCAAAAAAAAAAATTACGAACTACAAAAACGGCACAAATTTTGTTTTTATTATTTGTTCACAAATAAATTGTTGTTGGGAACAGCAACAACATTGTAAACTTCCAAATCCAAATTGAAATCCAAAATACCAAAACACAGACAACCTACCAACCAACCAACAACTGCTGCCACAGCCAATGCGACAGCAGCAACAACAACACCAACACCGCCGCCGACACCATCACCAGCCGCAGCAACAACAACAACATGAACCATAACATGAACCACATTTCACTTTCGTTTTCATTTGAGTTAATGGTGTGTGCCTGCCTGCCAGCCAGCTAGTTGAGCTGACTTAGGAGGGGGTCTGCCGGTTCATGCACATGACTATTTACTGCGACCTGAGGTAATATCTTCAGGTTGAATGGGGAGGGCGGCGATTCCTCCATACGTTTCATACGAATAGGAAGATTTCTACAAATCATGCGGTCTGATTTCTTCTTCATTGTAACCAACCAACAATTCGAATTTGGAAGTTGTCTTCATTTGTTTTTTCAGTTTCATGTTTTCACGTAATTTCTCATTTTCGGTCTATTTTGGTTTCTGTTCGGTCGTCTTCGTCATCATCTAGTTAGGCCTTTTAATTGTTATGTTATGGCCATCGTTTACTAACTCGCTCAAAAACAAAAGTTCCCACGACCAATTTTTCTAAACTATTTAGTTATTAACGGTAGAGATAATTGTTCAAACTTGGGAGGGAGGTCTTTTTGGAGAAGGTCTGATTTTTTTTCTTTCAAAATTTGGTTTCGAAATGGTTCGGTAACTAGCCAAGGATTTATTAGATCATAATGACTCAACAATGGGTTTTCTATTAAGAAATGAACTTCGGAGTGTAGAAATGGATTAATATAAAATTTTAATAGCCCTCAGTCCACTAAGTAGTTGTGGTCCGTCTTTGATGTTTCTTAAAAATATCTCTTATCCACTACTCCTACCTAAAATGGGCGGAGATGGTTAAGACTATGTCGAACTCAAAAAAGTTAGCATTATATGATAGCTATGTTAAAATTAGAACCTATATATAAGCATTTTTTTGAGGTTGGTTTTTTCACTCTGCTCAGCTGCATTGCCAATTTATAGCCACTTTCAATGGAAACCCCGACTAGGACCTTAAACAATTTCGTAAAATGAATGCCCGATTTGGGCCAAATATGCACCGTTTTGTTGTATAATTTGTTGCCATTTTAAAAGTAACTTCATAATGCTTCCCTCATAGAAGTCCTGCTCTTCATTTAAAAAAAAATGGAGTAGTGGATTTTCACAATCTTCCCAACCAAGCTCCCGAAGTTTCTGGCGAGTCACTGTAGATGTGGGTGGCCTAGCGTTGTCCTGGTGGAACACGACTTCTCTGCTGTTACCCAATTCTGGCCGTTTCTGATCAATTCAACAATCCAGTTTTTGGATCAGCCATATGGAAGCAACTCATAATAAATAATCCCCTTCCAGTCCCACCAAATGCATAGCATAACCTCCTGGCCGTTAGTCCTGGTTTGGCCACCGTTTGAGATGCTTTACCGCTCTTTGACCACGATAGTTTTCGCACAGGGTTATGGCATGTGATCCATTTCTCACCACCAGTCACCTACCGTTTAAGAAATGGGTCTATCTCATTCCGTTTGACCAAGGCTTCGCATATGGAAATTTGGTTCATCAGCCATATGAAAGCAACTCATAATAAATAATCCCCTTCCAGTTCCACCAAATGTGTAGCAGAAACTTCCTGGCCATTAGTCCTGGTTTTGCCACCGTTTGAGATACTTCACCGCTCATTGACCACGATCGTTTTCGCACAGGGTTATCGTATGTGATCTATTTCTCAACTCCAGTCACCAACCGTTTAAGAAATGGGTCTATCTCATTCTAGGCTTCGCAGATGGAAATTCGAACCATCCTATTTTTTTTTCTGTTAATTAGTGTGGCACCCAAACATCGAGCTTCTTTTTGAATCTCGCTTTGTGTAAATGTTTAACACAGTGTTATGGTCGATTTTTAGCTTCTGGACAATGTTACGACTGCTAACATGTCGGTAAACTTTGATAATTTCTCCGATTTTATCGACATTTTCATAATGGGTGTCTTTTTCCCCAAACTAATATGAGAGAGCTATGTCAAAACTATAACCTATGGAAAACCCGACGAGGATCTTCAAAATTCTGCGAAAAAGGTGCGAGATTTAGGGGCTAAATCTTCGACGATTTTAATTGCTTAAAATGTCAAATTTTTGTTCGAAATATAGGCAACTCCGACAAGGTTGTAACATCGGAATGTGGATTTTACCCAATTTTTTTTTATTTTTCTTTTAAAATTAGATCATGTCCGAAAATTGAACCCATCGATCCACTGCTTGTGGTACCTCCCACAAAATGTCAACATTTGTCAATTTTTCTCTCAAACGTTCCAAGAGCTGCCTCATCTGCTTGTGCAAGTACCCATGCTTCAGATCTATACACCAACACGGTATCAGCATCTTGTAGAGTGTGAGTTATGTCTGGCGAGAGGTGGCCGGCCTTTTTTTCTAAATTTGCATACTTAGACCATAGTAGCATCTGTTAGCCCACACTATTCTTCTCCGGATTTCAAAAACGATGGCATTAGGGTTTTTTATGGTGGTACCGAGGAATATCAAATTGTTGTTTACCTCCAATCAGTAGTTGTCAAGTTCCACAGTTGGTCCAAGACGTCTTGCGCGTTGATACCACCAACTTGGTCTTCTCACCACTTGATGTTAGTCCCACTTTGACCGATTCCTTCTCAATTTGTTCAAATGTGGCTGTTACCGCTCTCAATGTTCAACCCATTATGTCGATGTCATCGGCGTAGGCTAGTAACATGTGTTGTTTGATGTACAGAGTGCCATTTCTGTTCACCTTTGTCTCTCGTATGATCTTCTCCAGCTGGATGTTAAACAGGTCACACGAAAACTGTCTCCTTGTCTGAATCCACATTTGGCATTGAAAGGCTCCGAGAGGTCCTTAATTGCTGACCTTGTGTCATTTAAAGTTATCCTGCATAGCCGTACTAATTTTGCAGTTATGCCGACAGCTTTAAACACCTCTAAACGGATTGCGATGTCGAATGCGGCTTTATATTCGATGAATATGTGGAATGTTTCGATGAGTTTTTCCTAGGTCTTCTCTAGGATTTGGCGCAGTGTGAAAGTCAGGCCTATAATGGATTCGACAGGTATGAAGCCGCATGGATACGATCCAATAATATCATTGGCCATTGGTTTCAGTCATTCACACAGCACGCTGGATATCACTTTATATGCGATGGGAAGGAGACTTATTCCTCAATACTTAGCACATATCGCCTTGTCTCATTTTTGGGTCTGCATTTCTGTAGCACAATTGTACAAATCTGTTGATGCATGCTCAACATGTGACAACCGGTCTTGAATAGTTCGACTGGTAACCCATCGGCATCTTCTGCTTTATTATACTTCAGTCGATTAATTGATATTCTGACCTCATCTTGGCTAGGTGGTATACACTCTATACTGTCGTCTCTTATTGGTTCATGGGGTATCTTCTCCACCGTCAATATATGATACCAGAAGTTTTACAAAATGAACCCATATAGAACATCCATCATCTCCACCTCCGAACAATTCTCACAATTATTCCCTATTTTTCTAAGAAGCAATTTTGACACATTTCCTACATCAGTAACACCAACTTCCTGAATAATTTACAAAATCCAAAAAAAAAAGTGGAACAACCGAAAAGAGATACAATTTCAATCTAAGAGATTGTAACTTTTTTTTGCTATTGCAGTGAAAATCTCCACAATCGAAATAACAGCAACACAAAAAAATTCCAACAACATCAACAAATAATTAAAATCAAAATAAAGAAATTGTATAACAATTTTCTATTTAGAAAGTACCCCTCTCTCTTGAAGAAAGAAAAAAAATAACGACAAAGAAAGAAAGAAAAAAACAAACATGCAGACGGACAGCCTAGCTTTTACCCCAAACAGGCAGAGTAACAACAATAGCAGTGATAGATATAAGAAGAAGACAACAATAACAAAATAAAAAAACAAATATACAAATTTATACGGCCTATAAAGTGAAATGTTACAAAAACTACGAAAGAAAACAACAACAACAACCGAGCACAGCTTAAACCAACAAAACTTTCATTCAAATGAGCAGCTAAAGTTTAACATATCGTAAACTACTGGGGAATCGACAACAACAGCAACAATAGCAACAACATCATCAACGACAATAATAAAAGCAACAACACCATTACAAATAACAACAACAACACCAGCAAATGATGGAAATACAATAATGCTGCTTTAAATGCCTGTCTGCCTGCCTGCTTACCAGCCTCCCATTATTCCATCATCCCATACAGTCAGCAGATCTTAACAGCCTGTCTGCCTAGCTGACTGACAGCAAAACATTGTACCACTGGTGTTACTACAACTAATGTTGTTGCCTGGGCCCCCATTTTCCCCCCAACAAATGTTGTTCATATTTTCCACCAAACTAATAGATTGCGATAAGCGAGACGACGATCTCTGATCGTCATTGCAGAGATCATAAAAATGTCCCTCACCACCATAGCCTACCTTACCTATCATCTCATCCATACGTCCGTTCGTCTTTTTTTCAAATGGATTTCGGATTGAGGTCTGAAAACTTACAACTTCCATTGAAATTATAACAAGCGGCATAACAACGACAACAAAAAAGACCAGTAAGGAAAGTAGTAAAGTCGGACGGGGCCGACTATATGATGCCCTTCACCACTATGGGTATATTAAACAGGACTATTAGAATGAAATTCGATGAAATAAAATATGTGATATTTATCTAAATGTGAATCTACCTAGATCTATCCATAAAGTATGTAAATCGACTTCAAACAAATATAAATCAATCTATAATAAAAAGGGCTATATCTATCTAAATCTGGACCGATTTCCACGAAACTTGGCAGACATCATTCTAGACCTAAATGATTAGGCTGTACCAAATTGCGTGCAAATCGAAGGATATATAAGGACTGTGGTGCACCATTTACATGAAATCGGATGAAACTATATATGGGAGCTATATCTAAATCTGGACCGATTTTCTCGAAACTTGGCAGACATCATTCTAGGATCAATTCAGTACGTTATGCCAAATTTCGTGCAAATCGAAAGATATATAGGGACTTTGGGGCTCCATTTACATGAAATCGGACGAAACTATATATGGGAGCTATATCTAAATCTGGACCGATTTTCTCGAAAGTTGGCAGACATCACTCTATGCTTAATTCAGTACGATATACCAAATTTCGTGCAAATCGAAAGATATATAGGGACTTTGGGGCACCATTTACATGAAATCGGACGAAACTATATATGGGAGCTATATCTAAATCTGGACCGATTTTCTCTAAACTTGGCAGTCATTATTCTAGACCTAAGTGATTGGCTGCACCAAATTTCGTGCAAATCGAAGGATATATAGGGACTTTGGTGCACCGTGTACATGAAATCGGACGAAACTATATATGGGAGCTATATCTAAATCTAGACCGATTTTCTCGAAAGTTGGCTCAATTCAGTACGTTATGCCAAATTTCGTGCAAATCGAAAGATATATCGGGACTTTGGGGCACCATTTACATGAAATCGGACGAAACTATATATGGGAGCTATATCTAAATCTGGACCGATTTTTACGAAACTTGGCAGACATCATTCTAGACCTAAATGATTAGGCTGTACCAAATTTCGTGCAAATCGAAAGATATATAGGAACCGTTTACATTAAATCGGTTAAATATATATATGGGAGCTATATCTAAATCTGAACCGATTTTTCCCAATTTCAATAGGGTTCGTCCTTGGGCCGAATAAGTGACCTATGCCAAATTTCATCCAATTCGGATCATAAATGCGACCTGTACTTTGTTTACAATTTAACATGGACAGACAGACGGACGGACAGACAGACGGACGGACGGACGGACATGCATAAATCGACTTAGAAAGTGATTCTATGTATATTCTCAAAAGGAACCATGGGTCTATCTCGATTATTTTTGCCTGTTACAAACATATGCACAAAGACATAATACCCTGTACCACAGTGTGGTGAAGGGTATAATGAATATCGTTATTCCCAATGTAACGGCTGATGTCATGACATGGGCAAAGTTGGTTGATTCGAGGAGATTTGATTTGAAACCGAGATTTAATACTCGGATCTCCACAGAATATTCATGGTCTTTAATTTTGAGTTATGGACCGAATTCCTTCCACATTTTTTTAAATAATGCGTTCTTAATGCCGAAGGAATTTCATAGGAGCCCTTAAGACTTCTCTAGAAGTAATTATGAAAAGCCATATCCTCATCGCAAAAAAGAAAGGTAATGACATTTTTGGATAAGGACTTACCTAAGATCACTTTCAAGACATCTTCCGAAGTTATTGGAACTTTTTCTTTATACTTATCTCAAAGAGAAGTAATGAGTTCTTAGGAAGAAGTACTTACCTCGGAGCATCATAAAGACTTCTATTGAAGTAATTTGGGAAGTCTGTAATATAAAATATAGATATTAGGTTGGGAAAAAAGAAATCCATTATTATACCCTTCACCACACTGTGGTACAGGGTATTATGTCTCTGTGCATATGTTTGTAACAGGCAAAAATAATCGAGGTAGACCCATGGTTCCTTTTGAGAAAATGCATATAATCACCGTCTGTCCGTCTGTCAATGTTAAATTGTAAACAAAGTAGAGGTCGCATTTATGATCCGAATTGGATGAAATTTGACACAGCTTATTTGTTTGGCCCAAGGAAGAACCCTTTTGAAATTGGGAAAAATCTGTTCAGATTTAGATATAGCTCCCATATATATTTTCGTCCGATTTAAGGTAAATGGAGCACCAAAGTCCCTATATATCTTCGATTTGCACGAAATTTTGCACAGCGTAATGAATAAGGTCTAGAATGATGTGTGCAAAGTTTCGTAAAAATCGGTTCAGATTTAGATATAGCTCCCATATATAGCTTTGCCCGATTTTAGGTAAATAGTCCACTAAAGTCCCTGGAAATGTTTTGATTTGCACGAATTTTGGCATAGCGTACTGAATTAAGTCGAGAATGATGTGTGAAAAGTTTTGAGCAAATCGGTTCAGATTTAGATATATCTCCCATATATAGCTTCGCCCGATTTTAGGTAAATAGTCCACTAAAGTCCCTGAAAGTCTTTTGACTTGCATGAAATTTGGCACAGCGTAATGAATAAGGTCTATAATGACGTCTGCCAAGTTTCGTGAAAATCGGTTCAAATTTAGCTATAGCTCCCATATATATTTTCGTCCGATTTAAGGTAAATTGTGTACCAAAGTCCATATACATCTTTCGATTTGCACGAAATTTGGCACAGCGTACTAAATTAAGTCTAGAATGATGTGTACAAAGTTTCGTGAAAATCGGTTCAGATTTAGATATACCTCCCATATATATTTTATCTTTCTTTCGATTGCACGAATTTTGGTATAGGGTACTTAATTAAATCGAGAATGATGTTGCTTAGCTTTGTTGAAAAGATCCATAGCTTGGCCGATTGACACAACGTACTGATGTAATATAAATAAGTCTCTGGTAAGTTTCCCCGAAATCGGTTCAGATATAGATATATAACATAAACGCGTCGTCTGTTAGGATACATATGTAGAATATACCCAAAGTGGTGAAGTGTATGAAGTATAAACTTCGGGAGCTTGGTTGGGAAGTTTTAATGCATCCGCCATACAGTTCGGACTTGGCACCAAACGATTATCATATTTTTCTTGCATTGCAAAATGTCTTTAATGATAAAAAAAAATTGGTATCTGGGGAGGGTTGTGAAAAACGACTACTACCGTTTTTGCAAATAGAGAGCTGGACTTCTACTGAAATCAAAATGATTTATGAACTTTCAGTGGTTCACTGAATGGAACTATGTTCATTGACTATGCATTTTCTCTTTCAGTTCCATGTGATCAATAAATATGTATGGGTGTCTATGCAGGTAGAAAAGTACCCTTAGTTCACCAATGCAGTTATTTCTAAAAACCTCACCCACGTTAGTTACTGGCTCTGTAGTGAGGGAAGTCATGGAAAGTTTAATGCATGGAAAGTTTAATGTCAACTACGATGGAATAGGAACGCTTAGGAACGGGCTTAGGAGTACGCCACAAACAGCTCTGAACGCAATGCTGAATTTTAGGTCCCTAGGCCTCAGCATTAAGTGTCAGGCCGCGCAAGCCCTAAGGCTGCATGAACAAAACCAATGGCGAAGTTGTACCTTTGGGCATGGTCGTATCTTGAACGATCTCATACACACGCATCCATATATTTTTTTAAACTCGGGACCAAGTCCTACAGCACTCTCTCAGCTATATCGATATTACGTTGGAACTGTGTTGATTAGAGTTGCAACGCTCCGGAACGAACTATTTCGAACTAGAAAAAGAATTGATCGGTACTAGGTCCGACTATTTCTTTCTTGTAGTTTATTTTGCTCCAGTCGTTCATTAGGATCCTCTCGTTCATTGATCGAATGACATGACGTGTACAATCGTGAAACGATTGACTACAGGAACTATGGAACTAAATGAATGAACTAGCTTCATTTGCGAATCGAACAGCCTTAGGAACTGTAAGGTTGATTTAGTTCTAAACGTAAACATTTTGCATTAAACTTTCCATGACGTCTCTCACTACAGAGCCAGTAACTAACATGGGTGAGGTTTTTTATAAATAAGTGTATTGAAGAGCTAAGAGCTAATTATTTATAAGACAACGTTAACACCGATAGTCACAAGAGTTGAACCTTTGTGTAGTAACTAAGATAAATGTAATACCTATCCATTGGTTCACCACTTAGACAGGAGTTATAAGTGGCTGCCAGTTGATCACTGCCTAGCGAAAGGTTACACTAGTCAATCAATAGTAAACAATAGAGTTGAGCTATCTAAATCACGGAGCGGATCGATCTTTCTCGTTCCTTTTTATAAAATGGAACTAGTTACTTTTATAAAAGAGAACGAAACCGAATAAAGAATATGGGAATAAGAAAACGAGATCAACAAACAAGAACTATAGGAACTAAAGAACTGGACCTAGTTCCAATCGTTCCGCATCTACCCTACTCTAGAAAACAACTGACAGTGGTTCAATATCTATCAATTTCTGTACTAGGCAGCCAGTGGTTCAGTTCGTAGAATGATTCACCATGGATTCATAATTTTGCTAAGTGTTCAAAGTTGCACTGCCTACCCATTTGTTCAACAATCAGCCAAAGTTGTAGTAGCTCACGTATCTCGTTTCAAATTGTCTATTGTCCAAAAAATCAAAATATGGTAATTTACTATGTTTTTTTCTTGTCTTAATAACCCAAAGATTTGAAATATAAAACATTTTGAAAAACTTTTGGAAATTGTAGACACCATTAGTAGTGCGGAGTATTTCATTAATCTTCCAATGCTCCAATTTCAATCTTGTGAAGCAGACAAAACAAAAACATGACATTTCGTCATTTCAATGTAAAAACCAAGATTTTTTTTTTACAAAACAATTTATCATAGGCATGTATCTTGTAAAACAAAAATAACAACAACTAAACCCAAATACACAAAAAAAACAAAAATTGACAAAATTTCTAAAATAACATGAGGAATTTTTTAAATATTTTTTTTTGTAATTTTTCTGGAGATACAATTTTGAATTTCTGAAAAGTCAAAACCAAAGGCAGTGACAGCGACAAGAAAAAAAAAACAACCACGACATATTCAAAGTTGATTTTCACTTTGTGATGATTATTTCAATAATAACAACAACGACGACAACAAAAGAGACAGTCGATTGCTCCCAGGCAGATAGGCGAATAATAACAGCATCAAAAGCAACAACATCAAACAACAACAACTACAATAACAACATACTCTTTTGCTATTTAACCCTTAATTTGTTATAATTTTCTATGAACTTTGAACATGCCTCTGGAGTTGCTAAGAAAAGACAAACTCCAACGAACAAACAATGACACCAATTTGCCTATCTTTCTCCCTTTCGAAAAAAAAAACAAATTTTCCCCCATTCAACAAATTAAAAACAAATTGTTCATGTCACTTTTTGGTTTTGTAAGACCCTACCCAATTTCGAAACAAAACAGAAAAAAATAAAACCTAACTGAATGAACAATTCAAATTATTATTATCATCATTCACTTATTATCTCCCTCCGCCATCATAAAAGGAGGATAGGTGGAATGGGGGAAAAGTTTTCAATGTTTTTCCCTGGATATTGTGGCGTGGTGTGCCATGGAAAGCCATCAAACAACCAGCAAACATTTATGATTTGTTTTTCGATAGGAAATAAAGTGATTATGAGAAAGCCTATTAAAGGAAAGTCAAAATAGAATCGAACATATTTTTTTTTTTTTTTTGGTACATTGGATGCTAATAGCTAAGTTTTTAAGGCGATTTTAATGAATGCACTCAAATTTCATTATTACCATCCCGAGTAAATGTCAAACGAACCAGTCGTATTGACTTCTAAAGTTGGGTAGTTCCGGAATGAACTAGTTCATTAGAACTATTCCGAGAAAGGAACGATCGGAACTAGTTCCAATTCTTTAATTAATATAGTTCCTTTTTCTCATCTCGTTCCTTTTTGGTGTCGTTCTTTATTCTCGTTCTTTTTTCTGATATCGGTCTTTTTTCTGATCTCGTTCTTTTTTGAACTAAAAGGAACTATTAAAAACAAAGGAACTATAAAGAGCAAAGGAACTGTGTGGAGTAAAGGAACTATAAAAAGGAAAGGAACTATGAAGAGCAAAAGAAGTGCAAGGAACTATATGGAGCAAACGAACTATAAAAAGCAAAGGAACTGTATGGAGTAGTTCTTTAAGGAGCGAAGGAACTATTTGGATCAAAGGAACTACATTAAGGAACTAGTTCTTTTTTAAAAAAGCAACGAGAAAGATCGATCCGCTACGTGAACTAGCTCACTTCGAATAAGTAGTTCATAATTCATTTAACAACAAATTTAACCCACTCTGCTAAAATAAAGGTTGGGTCGTTCGATAATGAACTAATTCATAGGAACTATTCTCCAAAAGGAACGATCGATACTAGGTCCGGTTCTTCCGTTTATCTAGTTTCATCTTCTCCTGTTGTTCTTTTTTGCTCTCGTTCACTTAGTTCATATTGTTCATTTAGAACTTCTGGTTCACTGACCGAATTAATTGACAGATATCTATGAATGATGACACTAATAAAAGGAACTATGGAACTAAATAAAATCTTTTTTCCGGTGCGAACTTCAAGGAAAAGGGATTATAAAACCCTACTAACAATTTCAAAATATACCGTTGTTCGCTGGTAGCTCAATACCTAGACAGAGGTCCTTGCTTAATAGATATTTGTAGTTCATTGTTGTGCAGAGGTTTACTAGCACCTTACGACTGAGTGGATAGTCGTTCCATTTTTGTCGGTTGTTCTCTGAAATATCAGTTTTTCAATAGATTATAACATGTGGCTCAGTGAGTGTTTAATTCATAACTTGAACCATTTCAATGAATCGCTCAATGGAATGAAATAGAAAAGTAATGTCATAGCTTAATTTTTTTGCGTATATATAGAATAAGTAATGAACAGGGGAAGGTTT
The DNA here is from genome assembly GCF_032173495.1 of Musca vetustissima. Taxonomy (NCBI): domain Eukaryota; kingdom Metazoa; phylum Arthropoda; class Insecta; order Diptera; family Muscidae; genus Musca; species Musca vetustissima. The sequence goes on from NW_026886306.1 coordinate 40,798, forward strand.
ATTGATCTGTTGGGAAGAAGCATCCCGTTTTGAACCAGGAATTTATTTGTGAACATATTGTGAACTAGTTATTATCTCATAGCAATCGGTTGTGTCTATGGAAGCATACAGGGCCCATTAGCTCACCAATGTTTTATTGACTCATAAAAGTTAAACCCACGTTAATTACTGATTCTTCATTTAACTACTCTACCAATATTTCACTAACTAGAGGATATACACAATGGTTTAGTGAACAGCGCCGAAATATAACTAGGTGGGCAGAGGTTCATGCTACATAGGCATCTGTGATTCAATTTGCATGCAGAGTTACGAGCGCGGTTCGGAAATTGCTTTTTCAAAAATATTTTTGTTTTTCAATAAACCAGGACGTTTTTTCTCGAACTTTGCAGTTCATAACCTGAACCTGGTTTATACGTCCATTTTGGTGAATCATTCAATTGAACGAGCTAGAAAAATAATTTCATAGCTGATGCATATTTGTTGGAGAATGTTAAAATATATACGAAGAACTAAGCATGGTTTGTTGATTTGTTAGGAAGAAACCCACCGTCTTGAACCAGGAATTTATTTGTGAACTAGATATTGTCTCATACTCTCAATTATTCACTGGCAAGCAGTAATCACTAGCGAGCCAGTAGTTCAATGACTTGTTAAATTTTTCCTGTCTAGTCACTGATTTAGTATTCGACTATCTAGCCAGGGGTTCACATTGGCCTATAGTTCAATAGTTTGCTTGTATTCAATGTCGAATCAATAATCGTATTCTGTCAACTTGGGTCGCTAGGGCGCGAGTTAGAGTTGAGCATCTAGTTTACGGAGCGGATCGATCTTTCTCATTCCTCTTTTTTGGTGAAAAAGAACTGGTTTCTTAATATAGTTCCTTTGCTCCATATAGTTCCGATTCCTAAATAGTTCCTATTAATATAGCTCTCATCGTTCTTTTCGTTGTTTCGATTACATAGTTCCGTGTTGATTCGTCGGTAAAAGAAAATGAAAAACAAATTAACCAAAAATTAAAAAAAAAATGTTGATTTTAATTAATTTCTTTTTAGTATAATATTCAGAATCTACGGAATTTATCTGCAGGACGATAAACAGAAAATGTTTTTTTTTTATTATTTATGTCCTTTATTTTCATAAATAATTTTATTATTTTTAACAAATGTGAAAGCAACTGAAAATCGAACGAAAAGTAATGAAAAATATGGAAATAAAGAAACGAGATCAATAAAAAGAAAGAGATCAAAAAGGAACTAAAGAACTGTGCCTAGCTCCTATCGTTCCTTTGCCGGAATAATTTCAATGAACTCTAGTTCGTTCAGCAACTACCCAACACTAGTGCCAGTATATCTCTGGATTATCGTTAACTCACTAACTAACCCATGAGTTCACATTTTAGTCAATAGTTTAATAAATGTCAAGGATTTTTTCGTTTAGAAATAGAAAGGCATAGAGGTTCACATCAAATCATCCATCCAATTGATATCAAGTGGTTCACTGGATAGCAGATCAGTAGTCCACATCATATAAACATATGTGTAACAGAATCTTTTACGTGATAGAAACCAAAAAATATTGAATATATTCCACCTCTCCCTAAAATATAAGCTCTATATTAGATCGGAAATACTTTCCCTATTATTAAATAATGGAATAATTTAAAATAATGGAACTTCTACAACTATTAAATACCATATTTAACCTAACCTTTTCGATCTATTAAAAAACGACTCAACATTAATGTATACTCTCTCTCTCTCTTTTATTTACAGGTATGTCCCAAAATTCATCGTGTTATTATCCTCCAAATAATGGAACATAAACGAAACTGTTGAGAAGTTTGCATGAGTCGAAAATAAATCTTCAAGGCCCGAAGAAAAATATGGACACAACAGTAAATGATATGGTCTTTTAGGTCATCTACTATATCGCCCCATTCAAACAACTTACACGTTAATACGACTATAAAAATGAAAAAAAAAAAACATTTCCACTACTTCTCGACAACTTTTTTATGGTGGTTCCTGTTGCGAGGATGAGCCAACGCCTCATATTTAATAACAAACCGATACTTCATAGGTTACGGAATTGGAAACGTATTTTCTTTCATTAGTTCATTTATTGTAATTAAATAATAGACTGTTCGATGTGATAATAATACTACTAATACTAACTTACGATCTACTACAGGTTACACGACAATTCCAAGTCCTCGAAGGTATCATTGAATTATTTGCTACTGCCATAATCTGCCAGACCTAAGCCTAACAATCCCATCTTCAACATTACACCTTCCTAACTTCTACTAAAGCTTCAGATAACAGCGAAATTGAATATAACCCATTTACTTTAAGGGTAATGTATAGGCATACAAAATAACTGCCATATATTTTAAGGGTTACTGCTTCTAGACATATCAACTATACTTACTAGAGAAACTTCGAGCGGAATAAGCCACTAGGTTCGGCTAATCTACCATATATAATAATCAGTTTTCACTTCAGACCTCTTTCGGTCTCACATCAGGACTTCCTATTTAAGTAAAGTTCACCATTTTTCGGATCAGCACATATACGTTTAAGATACGCTCTGCATAACTGCAAACATAATATAAGTATTACTATCGCCCCCGGAATTCGATCGTAGTGTGAATCTTCCGTATTTTAAATTATCTAAACGAAACTTCGGAATGAACTAGCACGACATAACTATTTCGGAACTTCATTAGCGTTTCTCCTGACATCAACCTGATTAAATATAACAAATAATGATGTTCAGCAAAAGCAATTTCTACCTCACAGTAAAAAGTAACCAAGCTAAAATTTTTTTTAAGAAACAGATTTTTTGGATGGTTTATATAGTTAGTATGATATGCCTTTAATAGCTTTCAACCTTGCCGGCATAGATTTTACCACTTGGTATGCTTGAGATGTTATGTCTTCTAATATTTTTCTCTAAAATACTCCATAAGTTCTTTATAGAATTTAAATCTAGGGACTGATGAGGTGTTTGAATCACTGGAACTTGTGTTTGGGGTCATTATATTGATAAAATTTAAATGATGTCCCCAATCCCAATTTTTCAGCACTACATTTCAAATTACCTCTAAGATTTTTTAAATAATAAATCTAATTCCTTCAATAAAAACTAGGTTTCATACTTCTGCATCTCTCATACAGTCTCATGCAGAGCCTCTTCCGTGCTTTACTGTTGGAGTTGTGAGTTAGGGTACACGGCTTTTTTTCGCCCTGCGCCATATCTTAATTGGTCCATTTGACCCAAACTAGTTAAATTTGTTTTCATCAGCAAAAATAACAGATTTCCAAAATGCCAAATCCTTTTTTCGTGTTGCTGGAGGAACTCTAATCGGATTTTTCGGTTTTTGGGGCTTATGAATGGCTTTTTCAGCGCAACTCTATCCTGAAGACCATGCTTACGCAAAATTCTTCAAATTATTTCTGGGTTACATTTTTTCCATATATCTCTCTGCGATTTCAGCAAGTTTAGGTGCCCTTAGCTTTAGATTATAGGCCACTTGTCGAAGCAGCCACATTTTGTCTCTTATATTGAATATTTTTTTCTCACTAGTTTTCGGCAAATTTGATTTTCGGTTTTGTATATAGATTACCAGCTACAAAATAGTTCAATTTCGACTCTGTGCTCTAATTTGACAATCAAACCTAACTGTTTCGGTCTTTCATCAGCGATTCCCCAGATTTCAATCTGATCTAGTACACTTCACAATCATTCGATTTTTAGTATGTTTGCTGTAAGGTTCGCTTTGGTTAGAGGCGTAAATAATATAAATATTATTATGCATCGCTGATAGAACGTTCCAGACTTGAATAATAAATAGACAAAAAACTTATCCCATTAAATTTACATTTATTTCGCCATTAGGTTTATATTCTCAATAACTTGCAAATGTACTAGACTTGTTGGTTAATTTTTGAAGAAGGGTTTGGCAGGTATTCTAAGTCTTTCGCATTGTAAATCATATAAGCTCATATAATAAACACAAACGTATTACGTTGTCATTTTTAAATACACTTCAAAATTTTGGTAGGGTTAGATTTCAATTCTCACAATGACGTCGGAACTAGTTCACCATCCTTCGGCGCACGCCATATATGCCCAAGGCATGTAGTCTGCATGTCATCACCTGACATACACAGTGGTGTGGAAAAATATTCAATAAAATTCATTCCTGAAACAGTTCAATCTTGTCCGATTGTATGAAAAGGAACTATGTGAACTAAAGAAAAGAGAAATTAAAGAACAGGACCTAATACCGTACGTTCCTTTTGCGGTATAGTTCTTTCAAACAAATTCGTTCGGAATAACCTAATTCCAATTGCGAGAGCTTAGATAGCCACATTTAAACTAAAGATCTATATTAGTACTCTTGAAAACATTGGCATCCAAAAGTACCCTCCGTTATCTTTGGAAAACTCAAACGAGCTTGATAGTCTAAGGAAAGCTAATAACCGTAGGAAATCATGTGAAATTAGGGCTACCACATCGCTGGCTTAACTTGTAAAGTCAATAAGTCCCAATTTCACTCCAGGAGAGACAAAAAACAATCCAACTTTCTTTTCAATAAAGATTTTTTAAATCTGTAAATGCAATTTGTTTTTGTATTGTAGGGCTAGATTTTCCGTTCTGACAAAGACGTCGGAACTAGTTCACCATCCTTCGGCTCACGCCATATATGCTCAAGGCACGCTCCTTGGTCCTATTTGAAGAGGGTCTCGAAGATATCCTAAATTGTTTTCATTGTAAATCATATAAGCTCATATAATATACACAAAAATTTTGATTATGGTAGCATTTTAAATTGCACTTAGAAAACTTCGTATGGAGCCACCATCAACAATATTTTCAATTCTAATAACGATTTTCATGCCAGAACTGCTTTGGTTTTCCACATGGCCATATATAGTTCAAAATCCTTCGGTTCACAGCATATATGGTCCAAGTTTGACTCCTCGGTCCTAATTGAAAGGTAATCTCGAAGGGTATCTCTCGCACTAGAAGCCGTATCTAAACGTATCGTTCTGGGCCATTATCGATTACAAGTATTCCAATCTACCGAAACTACATAACCTCTACAACTATTACCTTTTATTTTTATACCCTCCACCATAGTATGGAGGGTATATTAGTTTTGTTTTTCCGTTTGTAACTCATCGAAATAATCATTTCCGAACCTATAAAGTATATATATTCTTAATCAGCGTAAAATTCTAAGACGATCTAGCCATGTCCGTCCGTCCGTCTGTTGTAATCACGCTATCTTCTGAAGGAATTGAGATAGGGTGCTGAAATTTTGCATAGGGTTGACTTTTGTCTGCAGGTAGTTCGAAGAAAAAAAATTTGCATAGAGTCGTCTTTTGTCTGCAGGTAGATCGAAGATGGGCTATATCGGTTCACGTTTAGGCATAGCTCCCATATAAGGGTACCCCCAAATTTTCGGCATTTTGGGGTTCTTGAGCGCGTTTTCAACCGAAGTCGCTGAAATTTGGTACTTTGAGTTCCTATTGGGTAGCAAATCTCTCCACTAAAAAATATGGGTCCATATTTTCGGATAGCCCCCATATAAGGGTACCCCTAATTTGGCGGTATTTTGGGGGTTTTGGTCGTATTTTTCCACCGAATTGGCTGTAATTTTTTTTATTTTGAGTTCTTAATAGGTACCAAATCTCTCTACAAAAAAGTATGTATATAGGTCAATTTTTTCGGGTAGCCCCCATATAAGGGTACCCCACAATTTTCGGTATTTTGGGGTTCTTGAGCGCATTTTTCAGCCGAATTCGCTGAAATTTGCCCCCTTTTTTATATTAAAATAGTTATCAGATTTGTTCCGCGTTTGGAGTTTGGTTCTAAGACTCTATTGTAATGATTTCACCTGCGGAGGATAGCGAGATAAAAAATTAGAACGTAAGATTCGATAATGAACTATAGCCGCATTTAGACCTAGCCCCTGTGTGGAGGTTTCAGAAGGAGTGGACCGATATTCCCCATCTTCGAATTTGAATTATCAATTAAAAATTTCTGAAATTTGTATTATGGTTTACATTATGGTTTATATAATCCGTTTTTAGACATGTCGGCATAGGTTCACTTTTTGGTAGGTTCCCTATATTTTCATTTCTAGCACCAGTCAGTATATCTATGGTGGAGGGTATCCAAAGTTCGGCCCGGCCGAACTTAACGCTTTTTCACTTGTTTTCAATTTGTTTTTTTTTACTGGTGTTAACATTTCCGCTATCTCCCCAATTGGCTTTTAAACACATTAATAACAAATTACATAGTTTATGGCCCTGAAGTGGTTTCACCCTTGAGTTTATCACCAACAAACAACAATATTTTGTAACCCAAAAAGATTGTCTATGAATCGATCGAAGCTAATTTGTGGGAACCGTTTCTGTTTTTTTCTGTGTGGCCATATGTAAATTGTGGTTCTTCGAAAAAATAATCATAATAATAATGATCATTAGAGGAGGTCATTATTATCATCATTTTTAGGATTTTTTTCGTCTGCTACAATTTTACACACATCTTTATTGAGGAGAAGGGCCAGGCCGAACACCACAACCACCAAAAACTGATTACTACCATAACCTTCAAAATAGTTATTAAATATTCGTAAGAAGTCCCAAAATCCATTGTTTTCCAAACATAAACATTGAAATCATAAATAAAAATCCGCTGAAAGTTAACAACAAACATACCAACAACATATTCATTGCGCGAGCATATAACAATTTTTCAATATTTGCGGTTCTGTTCAAAGACGAAAAAAATTCGGCCTCATTTTTCTTTTCTCGCTTAACTCGTCTCATTTAGCCAACATGTGCCCAACATGATGCTAAAGAAGCAGAAGATGATATTTTTGTGAGTGTGTGTACTATTTACTCCTAATTGATTTACTTTTTGAGACATGGCGGCGAATTGCATGGTTGGCTGGCTGGCTGGTCGGTTGATAGGCTATTTGGTAATTTAGCGAAATTAGGGCGTCGTCGTCCAAATACAACCCAAAAAAAAAATCGAAAAACAAAATCCGAAAACAGGCAACACGCACTTTAACAAGAAAAAAATGTAATAATAACGCAACACCAGCCAACCAGCCAGAGACATCCACCGAACGCACAATAAAAATATGCGCTTGCGTACCGAGGCGTTGGCCGCCAGGCCTAGCATAATTGTGCGTATGTTACGTCTTTGGCGTGAGTTGTACTCATTTCTGACAGGCAGCAACAACAGTAATTCAGTATTCACACAATGAAGCAATAATATTTAACAGCTCTGTTTTCCCTCAGCCGAACAATGAAACAACCAGGCAGCCAGCCAGCCAGTCCTCCTTGACCCTCTCACCATATTTCCGTTTCGTTTTTTTTCGGAACGAGGTGCTCGCTCCCCTTTTTTTGTTAATTTCGAACAAAATAACTGCCTAAAATTTTAATGGTGTACAAATGATGACACTAAAAGGCACCTCTAGACCCCCAACTCTCTCTCTCCAGTCCGAACATAACTACCCAACATAATAATGTTGGAAATATGGTCACAGACCTTCAATTGATAAACAACCAGCCAAAAAGAAAAAAGGGTGATGATGGCAATGTCCCAACATTGGCTAAAAACTTAAACCTGTAACTTAGTTCATAAACAACATGAATTGTTGTCGTCCCCGGCCATACGCCAGGCATTATGTCGTTGGAGTCACCCGTCCTCATCATCAGCAGCATGGGCAGATGTTAAATCCAAAATCATCATAAATTTTACGAATGTAACTTTAAAAATTATGTTCGGACAAAATTTTTGGATCAGGTATTGAAACGAAGTTGCAATGTTTCCTTTGTCATTTTTTGTACAGAGGATGTCAATCCTTGGTTTCATTTACAGTTCTTCTTCTTTTTGTCGTGGACGGTTTTGTTGTTTTTGGTGCAAAAGAAAGAAAGTTGATCTCATTTTGCACCAAACGATGGCACTCTTACACATTCGTGTATGCATATCATCAGGTTTAACGGCCATTGTCATTGTCTGCATGTCATCACCCGGCGGACACAGTGGTGTGGAAAAATATTCACAAAAATTGAGCAATATCGTTCCTAAAATGGTTCGCTACATATAAGGAACTAGTTCCGTAATTCCTTTTAATTAGATCATTCATTAGTGCGCGGTCAATCAACGTCAAAACCTAGATGATCGATTGAAGAACTACATGAACGAAAGCTAAAAGAACCGGACTTAGTACCGATCGTTCCTTTTGTGGAATAGTTTCTTTGAACTAATTCCAATTTCGAGGCCTTAGATAACCACAGTTGAAATAAAGATCTATGTTAGTACTCTTGAAAACATTGGCATCCAAAAGTACCCTCCGTTATCTTTTGAAAACTCAAACAAAGGATGGTAAGCTTAGGAAAGCTAATAACTATAGGAAATGTGAAATTAGGGTTGCCCTATGAGTTTCATTGGTCATTGTCGTTGCCTGCATATCATCAACGGGCGGACGCAGAGGTGAGGAAAACTATCAAAAAAAGAAAAAAACTGAAGCTAGCAGCGATCGTTCCTTTTGCGGAATAGTTCCTTTGAACTAATTCGTTCCGGAAGAACCTAGCTCTAATAATGAATGATTAATTTCAATTTTGAAACTTTAGATAGCCACAGATGACCTAAAAATCTCTGGAAGGACTCTTGAAAACTTTAGCATCGAAAAGTATCCTCCATTATCTTTTGAAAACTCAAACGAGCTTGGTAATATAAAGAAAGCTAATAATCGTAGGAAATCATTTCAAATTAGGGTTACCATATGGGGTTTAATGGCCATTTTCGTTGTCTGTACATTATCACCTTGCGGACACAGTGGTGTAGAAAATATTCAATAGAGTTGGGCAATCTCGTTCGGTTCGCTACGAAAAAGGAACTAGTTCCGTAATCTGTTTTAGTTCAGTCATTCATTGACGATTGGATTAAAGGGACCTAGGTGAAGCAGAGATTAACAAAAAAACTTAAGCTAGTGCCGATAGTTCCTATTGCCGAATAATTCCTTTGAACTAATTCGTTACGGAACCATCCATCTCTAATAATCAAGGTTTAATTCCAATTTCTAAACCTTTGATAGCCAGCGACAGTTGAACTAAAGATCTCTGGCAGAACTCTTGAAAACATTGGCGTCCAAAAGTATCCTCCGTTATCTTTCGAAAACTCAAACGAGTATGGTAACCTTGGGAAAGCCAATCACACTTGGAAAGCATGTGAATATTGGGATACCATATGGGATTTAACGGTCATTGTCGTTATCTGCATATCACCTGGGCGACACAGTGGCAATAGAGTTGGAAGCCTTCTTCTTAAGCGATCGTTTCGCTACATAAAAGGAACTAGTTCCGTTGTATTTTTTAGTTGCATCGAAGATTGGATTATATGGAACTAACTGAGCCAAAACAAAAAAAATACACGGGCGGATCAAAAGGAACAACATTAAAAACATTACCTGAAGCTAGTACCGATCGTTCCTTTGCGGATTAGTTTCAACCCAACTCCAACACTGAATGCTTGAAACTAGTACCGATAGTTTCTTTTGCGGAACAGTTCCTTTGAACTAATTCGTTCCGGAACGAATGATGATTAATTCCGATTTTTCGAGCCACAATTGAATAAAAGATATTTGCAGAACTCTTGAAAACTTGGGCATATGAAAATATCCTCCGTTAGCTTGGTAATCTTAGGAAAGCAAATCACCCTAGAAAATCATGTGTAACTTGGGGTACTATATGGGGCTTCGTTGGGTTAAGGATTCTCTTCTTTTTCTCAAGGATTCTCCTATGTTCTCATACATGTCAGGGAAGTTACCGAGTTGTAGTGGAGGTGGCAATCGACGAAACGGTGCTCATGTTGCTACCTTTGAGCAACATTAGCACCGTTTCGCACTCAGTCATCCTCCCTTCATTCGAGCTGGATATGCGATGTGATATCGAACAAGAGATAACGATGTTCGATAGACTTAATATCCTTGTACACATTGATCGATTAAAAGAGAGGCTGACAACAATCATAGGTACCGTCAGGTTTGTTTTGTGGACTGATTTGCACTTGAACTTGCGTTCGATAGCGTAACAGTGGCATTATGTATGAGTGTACCGTAAAGTATCTGGGGATAACGATGTCCAAGAAAATGAATATCCTTGTACACTTTGATCGATTGAAGGAAAGGCTGACAATAGTCGTAGGTTCGGTGAGGCGTGATTTGCGTGTTGACTTTGGGCTTTGGTAGACGGTATTAGATTGGCGAATAAAGAAAAATATCTTGGAAATAACAATGTTCGGAATTACATAGGCTTACGCAGACGTTCGATGCGTACCATAGACTGATAACGGAGGCCGAGAGAATTAATATCCTTGTACATTTCTATCGATTAAAAAAGAGGCTGGCAGTGGTCGACGGAAGTGTTTTGACTTGGGCTTGAGCAGATTTTGCTGCGTTCCATAGCGTAAACGTGGCATTAGATTACCGTTAAGTATCTGCTTGTACACTTTTATCGATTGAAAAAGAACGGACTGACTAGGGCTTGAGCAGACTTTCGCTTCGCACCTTTCATGTGCAACTTATTGTTCACCTGTAGGGTTCAGAATTATTGCGACTGTGTTGGATCAGGGGGGTTACTCTGTATTGTGATGCGTAAGAAAAATTGTATAGCATCGCGTAATTGCTACTCTCTAATTCGTTTTCGTATCTCCTTTCGCATCTACTTTACGCAAATGTGGCATCACCGCAATCTGTAATACGAAAACGCATGTCAAACTCGTTCCTTAAACGCAAATATCTTGCGTTAACAAAATAGCAAACGCAAATAAAGCGAAACATGTAAGTAAGCACAATTAAAGGTTTTATTTATATCTAAATTGTTAATAATTTTAGGTGATAGCCAAAAAAAGTTGCAGACTCAGCAACGTCAGTTGCAGCGATTTGGTAAAGGGATAGTTGCAGAGTTCAAATGCGAAATAACGCGCCAACAATTTATAGACAAAACTGGATGGTGACCTTAATTCAAATGGACCTCCTGTAAGATGTCGCTGGTTGGAAAAAAGTAATGTTTTATATTGTTTTATATAAAATGTGAAACTATGTGTGCATATTTACAGGTTGGTGTAGATAACCACCATGTCCAAGTAATTTCAAAGCAGCGGCCACTTTTATTGGAGTATAAATTTATAAAAATTAAATATTTGAAAACATTTGTCACATAATTCGTACTTCTATTTTCATACCCGTGTTCATCTAGGGAGAGTATATTTAATCGACCTCTTAATTTTTTTTAATTCGTTCATCATTTTTGTTAAAAAACTAGGTTTTTATTTAAATGTTTTGACGTTTCCTTTGGTCATTCTTCGATATTGTTTATTCTTTGGTGCCGGTGTAGCCCTATTTTCGATTTATTTTGCGAATACGTTTGGGTCAGCGATACAGAGTAACAAATTGTACTCTTAACGCATTTAGCTTTCGCATCGCACTTGATTTCGCAACGCAATACAGAGTAACCCCCAGAAGAATCGGGGCGTCATGTCAGTGTGCCAGGTGCAACTTGGCGCCGTGCTCCTATCAAATAGAAGGTTAAGATCGGTTTGCAGTTGCATGAGAACAATTGGCTCAGGGCTTCTTATCAGATGTATGGGGGGTAATAGGCGGTACAACACTATCCTTCAGGGGTGTATTGTTAGTAGAGGTACTGCCAGTGACAAGGAATGGGTTAGGTACGAATTTGTACTGGATCGGCCTGCCGATAAGTACTGGTTTTTTACTCTCGGATCATGGTTTTCTGATTACATTTTTGCATAAAATGTACAGATGGATCATGGAAGAGTTATAAGACCCGAGGCAACAATTTTAATATCTGCGACTTTGCAGTTCGTGTTTAGTGGAATAAGTTCGAAACGATGAAGAGGCGTGAGATAATGAAACTCAAGATCATGTCTGTAGTCTAGGGTACCTGGAAGTTCTTGACAAAGTTTTCTTGAGCGGAAAATCACACATCGCTTCCGAACTTAAGGCTAGTTCAATCTTGACATTGGCTAATAATAATTAAAATACATTTGTGAGCTTTTGAGACCTTGTGTAGAAATAGAATTCAAAGAAGATTACGAAATTCTTTGAACTATGGTGTCCTCAAGTGTCCTAGGATTCTGGAGAATCTCATAAAAAATCATAGCACAATTATTTTCCCTCGTTGGGCGCCATTAAATAAAAGTAACCTTTTGTTCAATTAAAGTCTACATTTTATCACAATTCAATTTCGCAAAAAGGACGGTCGGTACCAGGTAAGGAATTTGATGAATATAAGAATTCATCTAATTCCGTTTGTTATGATCAATCATTCATGTAGTCTTCTAGTTCGTTAATCGACAATGTACCAATGAAAGATTGAACTTGAATGCCATAGTTTTTCATAGCGCTCCGAAAAAATTCAAACCATTTCCGGAATCGAATAGAATTTGTTGTGAATTTATAGGAACAGGCTAGAACTGATTTAAACTTGAAATTTAGTATCACTGATATTGTGCTAATCGAAAAGGTTGCAAACTAGTATGCCGAGTTACTGAAACTGTGAAAAATCCACAAGTGTATACGTGACTCGTATTTCAATGGCAAGAAACCCTGGAATATATATTCGCGTTTTAATGTGAAGTGAATTAGAATTACACGCTTTCATGCCTAAGATTAGTTATCGACAAATACATCAAATATAAAAAATATATGTAACGACATAGATTGTGGAGTTTCAGCCACCACCCAGTGTCGCATTGTGTCCATCCTGAGTACCTGAAAAGTAGAAAATAGAAAAGAGATAAAATTACAAATCAGGAGCGATCTATTTCGAAGAAGAATGTTAGAGCATGATTCTGATTCCTACCAAATAGTCGATGCCTTCGGCGCTAGACTTAAACATAGTAGATGGCCAATTGGTTCTAGCTCTTCCTCATTCTCATATAAATTCACTCCTTTGATGTGTCAATTGAATGTGCGGGATCTTATCCTGCAGTGATTTTGATCTCTTATTTCCTTAGCGATATAAGTGAGGCAATTCTACATCAAAAATCTCAGGCTAGATGGATGAAGTTCTGCTAGCAGGCTCCTCAGACTATCTACTACCGCATTCTAGCAGAAGATCTTACTAATTTCGCCAATGCTATATTATATCGATGTCCTGGAAGATCTCTCAATGCAGACTCCCTCGAAATGTTCCTGTTTACATGAGACTCAAAGTGCACCTTGTTGCCTGGAACCTAAATAAATGTCCAGTGGCTCAAGATTTGGGATTATCTTCAAATCCTCTTAAGATGTAACTCCGAGGGACCCAATTAAAGGGATCAATTTTTAATTTGAACAAAGAACCAAGGCAAGATTTCTCTTTACCAAAATTATGTTTTAAAAATAATCTGGCATTTTCAAAATACACCACACAACACCACCATTGTTGATTTCGACCGACCCCTTTTTCACATAACCAGTCAACCCACAGTCCATAAATGTTTTGTTTTGTTTCTTTTCTGATTTTTAGTTTTCGAATTTTTCGAATTGGTTTCATATCCCCAGCAACATAACAACATAACGAAAAACATTAACAACGATTTTACGATTATTCATTTACTACTCTCGATTCAGTTATGCTCCCCTGCAACGGTACAATGATTATTGTATATCACACAGATGTATTGCAGACAGCAGAGGGATGAGGTGGAGGAGGAGGACGGACTTGACTGACTGGCGGGTCGTTAAATTCGATCTCCTTTTTTTCTGTGTTGGGTTTGCTTTGGTAGAGTTAATGTCGTTTTAGTGTGTTGTTTGCTGATGTCGTTGGTTTTTTGTCATTATTTTCGGTGTCCCAACCAACCAGACAGCTGCCTGCCAGCCCGGCTTACTTGCTGGCTAGATGGCTGGCTGCAATGCATCAATGGGGCCAAAACTCTTAAAGCCAACATTAAATTTCAATGGATTACATAAATTCAGGCAGTGGCTTTAAACATTTTTTGTTTTCATTTCTTTTTTGGGTTTCGGATAGATGGTTCGGTTCGTTGGCTGTTTTGTGTGTGTGACGATTTGGTGTTGACGCACGCCACTACAGTTACTGTTATGTGTTATGGCTTAAGGCGGGGAGGGTTATGCTCGATGCTATAGTCACCGTTTTCATTTTTTTTTTTTTGTCTATCAAATGTTTTGAAAGAAACTAATTTTATTTTTAGGTTTTTTGTTTTATTTTATTTTGTTTATGCAAAAATTATTTTATTTTATATTTTTGTTTCTGGTCATTTTTGTTTGTGGTATGGAGAAGAGGGAAATCCGAAAAAAATATTTATATTTTTAGTTTAAATTATCACAAAACCCCTCCATTTTGCAAAAAAAGAAATACCGCAAGTGACGTAGTCACATTCATAGACTATACCACACAAAAAAAGCACACACATTAGATTTTGTATGACTCGTATATAATTTGCGGCGATTTCCGACTTGTCATACAGGTTTTTTGTTATATATTGGGAAATCCACTGATGAGTTGGATTTTGGAATTTATGAGGTTCGAAAATATTGAGAACATGGGAGAATTTAAAAACTAATAACACTTTGCCTGCCATGAAGACCATTTTTCAAGCAATCAAAAATGAATCTGATTCTTCGGTGATTAGTACTCATATTCCCTTCTCTAGGGTTCCATGCTAATGTTGATATTATACCAAGAAAAAGGAAAAAAACTACTGTCCAAAATGTGGCACTAACGTAATCACTAGAAATCTTAAGCCAAATTCGAAGTCCAACTTATGTATGTGAAGAAAGATTTGTTTATAAGCGGAACTTTGCCACAAAAATACACCAGCGATAGAGTATAGGACCTTTCTGGAAGGTTTTATATGAAAATATAATTAGTTTTCCCCACGTTGGGCGCCATTCGACAAATATAATGAAACCGCCCAATATATGTCTTACTTATAAGCCGACTACATGTCCGGAATTTCTCTTTTCCTCACTAACTTGAATTTGATTGTCTCGCTTATGGAAACATCACTACCCTCCATGTCGCATTAGATCATCCCCCTTGAACTCTCAGATGTCCAGATCTCTACTTTGCAGCGGGTATTCCATGATCTTATTATTGACAGCATCCATCACCTCCATTTGGCTCCCCTTTTTTAGTTGATCGGACGCACTGTTATTGTCGATCACTGCATTGCAGTCCATTTAGTACTTTTGGGATTCACGATCTCTACGGAATATTCCGATGCAGCACTCGTGTTCGGAACACTAGAGCCAGCATTGCCGACCTCAATCATTAGAATTTTTATCTTCTGGAGACGTAAACATCTTCACCGCTACCGAGTGGAGGTAAGGTCAGGCTTATCCCTTCTGGGCATCGGCCTGCTCTACGCGTTATTTCTCCGATTCATACTGGTCTGTTGTGTCCCAAATGGCAATGACTTTGTTCACTAAGGCTGATATGTTGGTCTTACTCTCGAGTGAATCGGAATTTGAGTTCCGTCTGTCCTGGAACTCATGATTGCTCTTCCCCGGTTTTTAGCCATATCTCAAAGTTGTTCAGATCAATGTCGACCCCAAGCTTTGCTCAGATTTATATTTACAATAGCCGTCGGGAAGCTCTTTTTTAAGGGGTTTGGCATTCGCTTGTTCTTCTGGGGACCTTTGTCCCTTCCGAGGAAGTGAAGGGATGGTCAGCCTTATCGTTTTGACCATTAGTCTGCTGTTCGCTCTTTTTTCTCCGCTTAATGATGGTCAGTTTCCACATTTATTACCAAGATAGTTGCTTCTTTCTTGTCGTGAGCTCAGCAATGTCTTTGCTCATTACTACTACCACCCTATCAGCCTCTTCCCTACTCCGGCATTTTAAGACTGATATGTTGGCCTTACTCTCGTTTTTAGGCTCGGAATTCGCGACATAGGCTATGTCTGTCTCGGAAGCTTGGGTCCAAATTGTGCTATTCCGTTTATTCTTTTTCAAAACATTATTCTTTACGTTGGGCGCCATTCATTTGATTCGAAATTATAGTCAAATTTTTACGTTTAATTTTGTGTAAAATGTGTTGTCTTCACTCCGCAGCACCCGGAAATGTTTTGGTCTTTGAAATAATTATTTCTTCATGTTGGGCGCCACGTATCTTTTTTAACTTAAGGTAATTCAGGGTCTTCAGAAATATTTTACACGCCACTTACTTGTTACGAAGTTCGTTAAAATGTAATTTTTAATGGAAAAATCCACGTTCGTACTCAGTGAAGGATATATTTAAGAACTTCATAAGCAATCTTCAGGTAGCATTTGTCTGATGATGGACTCCATCATGGTTTAGCAAATCCTCCATAAATTATCTTAAATGTACAAATTTTTCTTTAAGCCGCCTATTAGTCGACAATGCCGATCTTTCAGCGCTTAATAAAACTAATAATGGACCGAATATGGACAATGTCGGACAACATTTTCATATAGTGACTCTGTAAACACAGTGCCTGCATTTTTAATATTTGGAAAATTAACCCTCTTAAAAGCATCGTTTTTAATAATTTATCATTGGTGCCCAATTTAAATTGACTCTCTATGTTTGTCCTATCCTGGTGCGACTAAGTCTATTCTTAATTCTTAGTCGAAATGTAAGGCACTACATGCTTTATCTTGAATTTCTTGTGTCTGCTCTATAAATCATGTTTGATTTTTCTAATAAGAAAATGGATAGACTGTTGGTAATAAAATACGTAACTGCCATCTATTGTCTACTAAATATAATAGGTTTCTGTCGTGGTTTAGGATCCTTGCAAGAAGTTTTGCTATTTTACTGTAGGTGTCTCTTTTTTCATATGGTTTTAGTTGTTAGTTGATGAGTAGGTCTAAATGAAGAATATTTGAAGAAACGAGTTAAAACTTTTGAAAAAAATAAACTTCCCCCAGCTGTGAAAAGCTCTTTGAGTGCGAATCAATGAAACACAAATAAGTATTTAGCCTCTAAGAACCAAAGTACCTCTACTTCGGTTGAATTTTACTCCGGTTGTCCTTGTTACGACAGGAATTTTGTAAGCCTTGCGTTTTTTTCGATCGCTAGTTGCTTTGGGTAATCTTGATTGGAGACTTATGTTTTGTCCAATAAGAGTCCAAGCATTTGAGAACATCAGATCCATAAAGAGTCCTTCGAAATATTTATGTCTGATATTCATCAATCCTAAGATGTATGCCGTGAAAATGCATAATCCACTGTTAAAGGCATTTGTATCAGGCTTTCCTTCAACCGAGCAACGGGCTGGCAGATAGCCTTGCGAATTCCCGACTGGCATGGGTTTTAATACCCTCAGCGGCAAGCTGGTGGAACTTCGTTGCTTGCCGCTGACGGCAAGAATTATCTTTTTGGCGAATCCTCGCTACTTTTGGAACAATCAGGTATCACTGAACTGGTGAGGATACAGTATCATTTATTGTTCTCCTTCGTTTGGAACAATCAACTTGGCCTTTGCCCTGAATTCTATTTTAGAAATTTAAATCCTCTTTGCACATACATTCCTATATTGAATTAAAGATTTGATTTGTTTGCTACTTTCGTAGACTTCTAGAAGTTTTTTTTTTTTTTTTTTTGCTTTTGCCTTAATTGATTGGTAGGCTTTATGCGGGAAGTTCAGTATTTTACTCAACATAATTTTAAGCTCTATAATACTAAGTTCTATCCTCTCTGTCCTTCTCTTGGCAGTTGAGAGAAGAAAGTTGAAGAGTTCAATGACATGTATCTTTGGGAGTATGCGATTCCGTTCACTCAGCGGTGCTTCAATAATTGTCACGTCTCATCATCATCTTTTTCTCGGAACAACACAAAATTTATTTAATGATGAAAAATGTATATCTTTGGAGGATTGTGAAAATCGACTTCTAGAGTTTTTTGCAAATAGAGAGCAGGACTTCTATGGGAGAGGCATTATGAAAAAAAAGTGGCAACAAATCATACAACAACAAACGGTGCATATTTGGCCCAAATCGGACATTCCGAAGCATGTTAAATAAAATTCTATAGTTCATATAAAAATAATGGATTTCTTTTTAATAATTAATATAAAATAATAACAGAAAGAATTGGATGAAAATAGTTTCATTTTTTGTGAGTGGCGCCCAACGTGGGGCATCACTAACTGTTTGACATTTCAAAAACATTGTCCCCCAATTGAAATATCTACAAAATTGTGTAAATTTTTAGTAAAATTAATGGTGATTTTACATGATCATCTGAATGGCGCCCAACATGAGATCTTAATTTTGAGCACTTCATTCCTCTAACGTTGGGCGCCATTCGAGATTTCAATATACATTGTTCTCAGATTGAAATATCTACAAGATGTACAAATATTTAGCGAAATTAGTGAAGATTTTACATGACCATCTGAGTGGCGCCCAACGTGAGATCTTTACTATACTGCCCTAGATTTTGGGAACTTCATTCCTTTAAATTAATTCACTAAAACCATGTATGCAAAACAGTACTTCAGGAATGGTTGAAATTAGTTAAAATATACATCACATTATTAATGGCGCCCAACGTGGGACATTATGATAATACCCAATTGAAATATTTCTCGAAATATACACAAAATTAAAATGTATTAGTCGGTGTTGCCATCTGAAATATTATTTTATAATAATTATGACAATAATATTATTTAGTAATATGTGCTTAAATAATTAGAGAAATATAATTAATATAAAATAAATACAAAAAACTTATTAAACTAGTTTTATTTTAGGTGAATGTTAACTGTTAGAGATTTTAAAAACATTGTATTCAGATTGAAATATATGATCATCTGGATGGCGCCCAACGTGAGATTTTTTCTATACTGTCCTAGATTTTGTTAACTTATTCCCTTAAATTAATTTTCTAAAACCATGTATGCAATACAGTACTTCTGAAATAAGTTAAAATATTCATCACTTGATTAATGGCGCCCAACGTGGGACATTATGATAATACCAATTGAAATATTTCTCAAAATGTACACAAAATATGCCTCTGCCTATAATATTATTTTAGTCATTCTGTATCGAGATTGCATTGTGGATCCAGAGATTGGATTTTCAATATTTCTCAATAAAATGGTGTATTTCAAATAATTTGATGATCATTTAATTCATGGAAATTGCCCAATTACTTTGAAAGGACCTCGTACCTATCCCTATTTCAACATTGATATCTTTGGAAAAGCTTACTCACTTATCATGTTTTACACTGATAGCTGTTGATTTCTCGTTATTATTTTCCTTCTGTGTGTGTGTTTGTATTTGCCGAAAATCATGGCGAAAACAAACTAAAAAAAAAACTATTCGAAATGAAACCACTACCAAAAAGCAACAACAACTACACCATCATTTATCTAGCTTAACTCTTAAACTTGTTCCAACATTCAGCATTGCCCTCGTACTAGTCGTTTGCTGCTGCTGATGTTGTTGTTGTTGCTGTCGATTTTATTATCGTCATAATAATCGTCACCGAAAGCTAACGCCATTGTCGGCGACGTCGTGCCCCCTTAATTTGTTGCTGGTGGTGGTGGTAGTGGTGTGGTGGTGTTGTAGCGGCGCTTAACTGTGTTTTATTTCATTTTGTTGTTGGTTTTTTTTTGCGAGCAGTTAGTGGACCTCGTTTTGCTTACTTCCGCACTATTACCAACATCGCAGCAGCACCACTACTACTACCAACAATAACAACGTCACTGACAACCGCACCTTACCTACCAAAGTAGTAAACTAACTAGCTAAGCTCTGGTGAATGTTGTGACTCGGCGCTTTATTTTTGTGGATTTGTGTTTATGTTTTGGACCCATAAAGTCATTGGTCAAGGAGGCGAGGGGTACAAAGTGTGAGGTGCAGGGTCCACCAACATAATGCTGCCGCCGGCTTACAGCAAATGTTGCATAATATATAACAAAAAATATATATAATATTTTTGCCCGACTATTTATTTATTTGATTTTTTTGTTGGTGTTTTGTCTTTCATTTGCTAAATAAATTATTTTTTGGATTTATTTTTTATTTTGCAAAGCATATAACTTTTTAGAGCATAGCTTTTTTGAAAATTTACCAATTGTTGCTGGTGATTTTTAACAATTTGTTTGTTTTCATTCACAGTTGCCACCACCACCTTTATGTTCAAAGTACGAAACAAAAGCAACAACAACAAAAAACTGATCATAACTCTAACTTTACATTGATCGCGACGTTTCCATCATATTAAGCGATATGGCTTTGGCTTGGTGGCCGGCTAACCGCTGGTAGCTTGTTGGCCTAACTGGCCCGGCCATTTGCAGTTGCGCTGCTAAGTTTCGATTTTTTTTTTGTTTTGATTTTTCGACCATATGAGCATGATTACTTTATGATCCGTTAATGTTGTTCATTATTTCTCGCCATTATTGAAATGTGTCATTTTTCGCAATATTTACAGCTTGTTTCGTTTTCATAATACAGCAAAAACTGAAAGTGTGACTTTTTTGTTCGCAAATTTTATTTATGCTCTAGGCTATATGGTGTGCAGTTAAAGAGAAAACGCATGTAGGAAAAAAAATAATTTAAAATTTAAATCTGCTTCAATATTGAGAAATAGGATTTTTTAAATTAAAATCGAAAAAATATGATTAAAGATGTTTTCTTTTCGGGAATGGCGCCCAACGTGAGGCACTACTAAATGTCCCAGATTTCTAAAATATTATTTCCTATTGAAATAGCTACTAAAATGTATGCATATGTAGTCAAATTGGCAGACGTTTTACAATATAAGCTGATCGGCGCCCAATGTGAGACCATGAGTCAAAAAGTCTGTAATCAAAAAATTATATTGCAAATTTTAAATCCACCTCATTATTCAAAAATATGATATACACAACATGTCCAGCTAAGAATTATGATTAAAGCGGTTATTTTTAATATATGAATGGCGCCCAACGTGAGATTTTAATGTGTGTTTCAATGCAGTTAAAGAGAAAACGCATGTAGCCAAAAATAATTAGGAACACAAAAAAAATCCCTCAATATCAACAAATATGATTAAAACTGGTTTCTCTTGGTGTATGGCGCCCAACGTGAGGCATTACTAACTGACGCAGATTTCAAAAACTTTATTTCGTATTGAAATATCTACTGAAATGTGTGAATTTTTGTTAAAAATTAGTCGATGAACTGAATGGCGCCCAATGTGAGAGAACAAAAATGTATATTGGAAAATTTAAATCAACCACATTATTAAAAAAATATCATATATACAAAATTACCATCAAAGAATTATGAGTAAAACCGATTTTTATTTTCTGAATGGCGCCCAACATCATGTATTACCTTCTGAGATTTTAAAAACATGACCTTCTATTGAAATATCTACAAAAATGTATGGGAATTAAGCAAAATAACTTGAGCAGCTGAATGGCGTCCAACGAGAGAACGTCGGAGGCAAAAAATGTATACTGAATATTATGTTATACCTTTAGGAAATTTAAAAAATGGAAAATTAAAATATGCCTTCATATCAAAAAACCTAATGTTTAAATTAACCACAGAAAAATAGGATTAAAATAGTTTTCCATTATGGAAATGGCGCCCAACGTAAGGCATCATTAAATGTACGAGATTTCCCAACTTAAATGTTATGTATGAATATTAGGTTGGGGACAAGAAATCAGTTATTTTTCCGCCAAAATTGTCGATAAAATCGGAGAAATTGTCGAAGTTGACCGGCATGTTAGCAGTCGCAACATCGCCCAGGAGCTAAAAAATCGACCATAAAACTGTTTTATACCATTTACACAAAGTGTATCCAAGAGCCGCAAATATAATTTTAAATAATCTGTACGTGGATGATGTATTAGCTGGTGGTCACACGGAAGAAGAATCCATCGAAGCTCGTAAGGAATTAACTGCCGCTCTAGCATCGGCTGGATTTCAACTCATGAAGTGGGCAGCAAACGACCACAAGATTATTGAAGATATTCCAGAAGAAAAATTACTACCTCTCAATTGGTTAGATATATCGGAAGATGCATCCACAAAGACATTGGGAATTAGATGGAATATTTCTGGCGATTTTTTCTCGTTCACACCGCCGGCAATGGAGAATCACACTACCTCAACAAAACGAGAAGTCCTATCAACAATAGCCAAATTATTTGACCCTTGCGGTTGGCTGGCGCCAGTCGTGTTGGTAGCCAAGTTAATAATGCAACAAATCTGGCTAGATAAAATAGACTGGGATGACCCGTTGAAGCCAATGACCCAAAAGAACTGGAATAATTTTGTAAAAAACAGCAAAGAAATCGAATTTCTGAAGGTTCCAAGATGGATAAGATTCACTGCAGATGTTTCCGTGGAAACATCAATTGTTCAAGATTTTAAAAACATTATCCCCAAATTTAAATATCTAGTGATGTATGTATATATATACATATACACACATATGTATATACGAGTAGAAATAAAACATCATTGAATGTATGGCGCCCAACGTGAAAACTTAATATACTGTCCTAGATGTCGGAAACTTCATTCCCCTACAAATATGTCTTTTATACTATATATACAGAAATATATCGGAAATTAGTTTAAAAATCATTACTAGATAAATGGCACCCAACGTAAGGCATTCCTAGCTGTTCAAAGTTTTAAATAACATTTTCTCCCAATTAAAATATCTATAGAAATATACAGGAATATTTAGTAAAACTAGTTGAGACATGGCCAGCTAAATGGCGCCCAACGTGAGGCCCTATGCAGTGTCAAAGATTTCAGAAATGAAAATATAGAAAAATATTTCCATAATTTTTAAATATAAAAATCGTGGACACTGCAGTGTCTCATGTCGGGTGTCCACTAACATGGAGCCCAACGTGGGTCATTATGATACTAACCGAATTTTCGAAAAATACATATGGAGTGTAGAATAGATGTAGCAAAGGGCTTTTTGGAAATTCGAACTATAAGTATCCGAAAAGTACAGAAATGTACTACATTTGGTAAAATTTCGTAGCATGTGAATGGATTGAGCTAAAAACTTGAAATGTTGGAATGCAAATTAAGGTTGAGAAGTAGGGTCGATATGAGGAGAGTTGGGAGAGCGTGTACTCATGTGTACGAAAAGTACTATATGGTACTTTATTTGGTACAAATTTGATTTGGAGGTACAAATCGAGCTGGAATCCTGAAAATTGAAAGTAACCTTACCGTCGGAGTGTAGGATTGGGATATGTACGTAGTTTTTGAATTTTTTACTTATGTGTACGAAACGTATTAAATCGTACTATAATTGGTACAATTTGGATTTGGGTGAACCGATGGAGTTGGAACAATGAAATTTGGAGTTAGGATAATTTTAGGGATGTAGGATTAGGGTCTGGATTCAGTTTAACAAATTAATACTTATGGATGCTGAATGCTACTATATTTGGTACAATTTGAATTTTGGGTGAACCAATAGAGCTAGAATCATGAAATTTGGAGTCAGGATCACTGTGGAGGTGTAAGATTGAAAGGAAGTTTTAGAAATTGGTACCAATGTGTACTAAATTTGGTACAATTTAAATTGTGGGTGAAGCGATAGAGTTGAAATCATAAAATTTTGATTTGGGATCACTGTGGAGATGTAGGATTGGGGTATGTAGGAAGTTTTGGAAATTGGTACTACTGTGTACTCAATTTGGTACAATTTGAATTGTGGGTGAATCGATAGTGTTGGAATCCTGAAACTTGGATTTAGGATCACTGTGGGGGTGTTGGTTTGGGGTAAGAAGGAGGTTCTGGAAATTCGTACTACTTTGTACTGAATTTGATATAATTTGAATTTTGGGTGAACTGATAGAGTTTGAATCCTGAAACTTAGGTTGTAAGTGAACCGATAGAGTTGGAATCCTGAAACTTGGATTTGGAATCATTGTGTAGGATCGGGGTATGCAGGAAGTTTTGTTGGATAGAAATAATGTGTGCTAAATGGAACTAAATTTCATAAAATTTGGATTTGGGTTAACGTTTAGAGCTCGAATCGTGAAATTTGGTACTATGTGGTACTTAAATTCAATTTATGATCGATATTAATCTGTGGATTGTTTAGTTTTTCTGACATATTCAGTTTTCTGTGAAAATAAAATAATATGTTTATTACATGTTTAAATATTACCCACATTC
This sequence comes from Musca vetustissima, assembly GCF_032173495.1. Taxonomy (NCBI): domain Eukaryota; kingdom Metazoa; phylum Arthropoda; class Insecta; order Diptera; family Muscidae; genus Musca; species Musca vetustissima. Next base: position 64,986 of record NW_026886306.1, read on the forward strand.
GCTAACGAAGTTGCGGGCATATGCTAGTATTCGATAAAAACTCATTTCCACATTCTGATAACATATCCCGCCGTCCTGTTTAACACGTCTAGAACTGTGGACAAAGTGTTAGGGTATTTAGTGAAAGAATGCAATGTGGGCCTGGATTTTTTGGACGTGTTACCAAACCATTAATTAAAATATTTGTTATAGATTTTGAAATTATTTTTTATGAAATTCCTAAAATTTCTAATTCAAACTTTTATTTGTTATCTTTTCAGGTATGTAACAATAATTGAAAATCCAAGATTTTTGAAGACTGATAAACGTATGTCTAATAATCATTGAAATTAAATAAATAAATAAATATGTGAAAATTATGATTATCTACTCATAACGTTACAAAACTATTTCTTGTAATCCCTTTTTTTATGATTCTTTTTTTAATAATATTCTGAAGGTTTTTTATTACTGATCATTATTTTTAGTTTTTGAGAGAACTATAAAATCTGGCTCTCACAAACATTTCTATGTAAAAAGTAATAAAATAATTATGTCACTTAACAAATTTAATGTCATAAAATATTTAATAGTGCTATGCCGTCTTTTAAATATTTTTCTTCTATAAAATAAGATGTAGTAATAAAAATCTATTCGAAATTCCATAGGCATTAAAAAATGATTCAAAAAAATCTTCACATTTTTTTCCTTTCCCAACAACCATTACAGGTTATTATTGTCGTTAAAATGTCTGTATGGAGTTAATATTTGACTAAATGATTTATGCACTCTTTCTTTTAGGGATACGTAATAAAGTCAGAGATGGATAGTTTGAATTGGTGGAAAGTAGTAAACACAGAATTTTGGACTAACGTAGCTATTTCATTGTTAAGTTATAATTTTTTTTATTCTTTAGATAGAAAATATTTTAAGTGATTCTAAGTCCATAGAGACCCTTAAAACATATTATATTTGTAGGAGACCTGCATAACACCCATATTATGACCTTTTTGTATAGAATATCCACCGAAAGATTGTTAAATGTACTTCCATCTATAAAATATCCTTTCTGAGGCTTGGAAATGGTTAATTTAGGTAGATCTTCTATCTATAGAAAGAGTTTTGCCAATAAGATACCTGCAAAGGATTTTGTGACTATAGAAAAGCTGCAAAAGGTCTTCTGCCCATAGAAGACCTTAGGTTCGTTAAGCAAAGACACACACCACAAAATTAACATATCTATTGACAGAGCGCTGTTAACGTTTACAGCGCATTGTAAATTTTAACAGAGCTAATAAAAATTACTTATTTTCTTTGAAATATTAGAATTATTTTTAATAAAATCATGCGTAACATACAAAGAAAAACCCCTCACTCGTAATGGCATCATATGGGGCATGACAATTCCATAGGCTTTTTTGTTCCTTCCAGGAAAATTCTGCCGGGACAACATTGGTATCATCGGAAAGGTAATGAAGAGTACTCTCATCCTAGTTAATAAAAATATTGAAAAATACCGCCCGAGTTGGGGGTATTTAACAAAAATGGCGGAGTCCTGGGGCAAGGGTAATTACTTTGTGCACTGCTCCTTCCAGGAAAATTCTGCCGGAACAACATGGGTACCGATGGAAAGATAATGGAAAGCACTTTCATCCTAGCTAATAAAAATATTGAAAACTACCACCTGAGTTGAGGGCAAGGATAATTACTTTTTCCACTTCTCCTTGCAGGAAAATTCTGCCGGGACAACATGGGTATCATCGGAAAGCTAATATTTTAAAGAAAATAAGTAATTTTTATTAGCTCTCTTAAAATTTACAATGCGCTGTTAACGTTAACAGTGCTCTGTTAATTTTGTGGTTTGTGTCTTTGCTAGATATATACTGAATTTATCTTACCGGACCTGAAGAGCTTTCAGTTGAACACTTCTACTTCTATAGTAGACTTGCATACTTGTCTTCTGTCCGTAGAAAAATTGCCAAAAGTCTTCGAAAGCTTTTCAGGCTGTAGATCTTCTGCCCATAGAAGCACCGCTGCTGAGGGGTTTATGTCCATATAAAAATTTTTATATGGAATTGGGCCTGCAGGATGTTAAAAATGATATTTTACATACAAGAGCTGTAAATCGTCGTATGTTTATAGAATAACTGCAGAACAATATGTGTATATAGAAGAGCAGCAAAAGGGGTTCTAGATATAAAAGAACAATTATTTTGCCCATTGAGGAGCTTTTAAAGTTCATCCTTCTATAGAAGAGCTGCCAAAGTCGATATTCTGTCAATCGGAAAAACTGCTGACGCAATGGGTTACGAGAGTTATCGTAGGCACCAGTCGGCCAGACAGACTAAGGACGGACGGACATTCGTAAATCGACTCCAAATTGTCTGAAACGGATTTGGACCAAAGAAATATTGGGTCTAAAACCACATTGTAGCCGTATCAAAGTGTAGGGTATATACACTTTGATACGGCTACAATGTGCCATTAGCCATAAGGTTGAAGGTATAATAAAGTGAAAATATCATTAAATTCAGCTAGATCGAACTTACGACGAATATTTCAAGTCATTGCAACTGAAACAAAAAAATGTATATACTCTCCCATTTTATTGATAGACAGGACGCCTACTGATGACACCAGTGAACCATCTTCATGAGGATACACAGATCCTAACCTCAGCATAGAAATATGCTTTCGTTGCAGTACCTGCTCTGTGCTTCAGGAACAATCATCCCAACCATCATAAGATGTATAGACTCCCCCACCCAGGCGTGTCAGGAAGAATCTGCATGATCTAGAGAAGAGAAAGGTCCAAAGTTATAAAAGGATGCCTCTAGATCATGTTTCCTATAGAACAGGTATGAATAGCATCCATACTATAGCCTCAGCGTTGAACGAATACAGAATGAATGCCCTTCCCTTACATCAGCATAGCAAAATGCTTTCATTGTAGTATCTGCTGCGGCGCTTTAGGGACAATCATCCCAACCATCATATGGTGTATAAGACTCCCCCACCCAGGCGTGTCAGGAACGATCTGTATGATCTAGAGAGAGAGAGAGAGGTCCAAAGTTATAAAAGGGTGACTCTAGATCAAGTTGCGTATCGAGCAAGTCTGAATAGCATTCATACCGATGCAGTTGCCGCAGCGCTGAACGGATACAGAATGAATGCCGTCCTCGGAGGTCACCCCACACCCATAGCAGTTGAAGAACGTCAGCTTCCCAGATAAATCAGATTATTTTTGGCCCAATTACATTCAGAATGGTGCAGTCGTCCCAATTCGTATTGGGCACGGATTGATGACCAGGTGCAGAATGATTGCCCAGCATATGGTACCGACCCTCATACCACACTGCACTTAATGCATTGCCCAGCCAAATCTACTCGACATACTCCTGAAGATCTGTGGTTGCAGCTAGTGGAAGTTGCTGCATTTCTTAACATGGAGACAGAACCAGACTGAATAAAATAGGAAAACAATAAACTGCTACAACAACATAGATAGAATGGCTTCTCGAAGCTATCAGGATATAGAAGATCATAAGGAGACATTTTATAATACCTCAAAATGTAGCCCTCTTGTGACATTCAGTAGAAAGAAACATTTATGGAAACCCACTGTAAATCTTCTTTAGGGAAAAAGAATTTATTCGGTCCATCTATAGACATCTCAAGCAGCCTTCATCATAAGGATCCCTATTGAAAATGTTCGAAAAATAATGCTACTGGAGACATAACTGCAATAGCAGATTATAAATGGAATTTATTTTTTTTTTTTGTTTTTGAAAAAATTTCGATTCGACTATTCGTTTATAATCAGGAGAACTTCTGCAGCGCTTCTATAACTAGAAATCATTTTGAAGCTCTTCTTTAGCTAGAAGACCTCTTGAAACTATCGATAGACCAGAAATTGTTTCTTACATCCAGAAAACCCCCTGTAGCTCTTGTATATCCAGAAGACATCCTATCCTTCTTCTGTGTACAGAAGATCTTCGACAACACTTCTATTGACAGAAGAGCTTCTACGGCTATAGACCAATTTTTTGTTTTACATCCAGAAAACCCTCTGTAGCTCTTGTATATCCAGAAGACCTCCTATCCTTCTTCTGTGCACAGAAGATCTTCGACAACTGTTATATTGACAGAAGAGCTTCTACGGCTATTCCGTTTTTCTTCAGCTTTCTTAAAAATCTTCTGCAGCTTTTTAATTGACAGAAGACTTTCGGCAAACCCAAACAGTTTCTATAGGCACTGTCCCCAGGGCCGCCCCCCCTGCGTACGTCCCTGATATATATATATATATATATATATACATTTATTGCGAACATAAACTTCAATATTCCTATAAATAGAAGTCCTTCTACATCTCTTCTATAAACAGTAGAGCACCGAGGACACTTCTCCAAACAAAAGACCTGCTGCAGTTTTGTAAAGACAAAATACGATCTGCAGCTCTTCTTTGAACTGAAAACCTTCCACAGGTATTCTACAGATAGAAGAAATTCTGTAACATTTCTAAAGACAGAAAAATCCCCTTCTCTACTTCTATAGATAGAAGACCTCCAACAGTTTTCATAGAAACAGAAGACCCCCGAGAACCGTCTCCGAGTTTTATGTAGGCAGAACCCCTTTTTCATACAGAAGCCTACGGGCAGCTCCGGCATATCATTTATACACAGAAGATCTCCGGCAGATTTTCTATCGACTGAAGACATGTGCTGCATTATGCATGACTCTTTCTTCAACTTTTGGATTTTCCACTTTTTGGAATGGATTTCCGGAGCCTTTTCTAAAATAGACCATCTGCTGCTAACTTACTTGTGACAGAACTTTCGTTCCATAAGCGTGTCGGTCATTGCACCGTCTTTTCAATTTGAAATACCATGTTCGGCATTGTTGTCCTCCACTTGATCTTTCCATCTAATTCTCGACCTTCCCCTTCTGCGCGAACCATCACCTAGTTCGCTTTTATATGCCTTTTAAGCTGGGATATCTTCATCCATGCTCACAACATGACCTAGCCAACGTAGTCGCTGCAGCTCGATACGTCTGACAATGCCGATGCCCAAGAATAGATGGTACAACTCATGGTTCATTCGACGGCGAAATACAACGTCAACGCAGATCGGCCCATAGATCTTTCGGAAGGTTTTTTTTCACTCCAAGAGCTGCCACATCTGCTTGCGTATGTACCCATGCCTCAGACCCAAATAACAGCAAGGGTAGTATCAGCGCCTTGTAGAGTGTGATTTTGGTCTGGCGGGATGTGGCCTTGTTTCTAAACTGCTTACTTAGACCATAGTAGCATCTGCTGGCCAACACTATCCTTCTGGTCTGGCGGCATATGTTGGCCAACACTATCCTTCTCCGAATTTCAAAACTGATGACATTAGTTTTATTTATGGCGGAACCAAGATATATATAATTGTTCACTACCTTGAAGCTGTAGTTCTCAAGTTCCACGTTTGGTCCGAGTCTACTGTGCGTCTTGCGCGTTGATACCATCAGCTTGGGTCTTCTCGCCATTTACTGCCAGACCCACTTTGGCAGACTCCTTGTCAATTTGTTCAAAGGTGGCTGTTACCGCTCGCAATTTTCGATCAATTATATCGATGTCATCGGCGTAGGCTAGTAACATGTGTTGTTTGGTGTATAGATACGTTTATAAACAGACGATTTTTTTGCTGCAGAAAATCCTGACCTGCTCTTCCAATTCTTCTCTTTTCCAAATAGAAGAAGACATTCGACTCTAACGAGGACCTGTACAAACAAAAATTAAAATTATTGAGTTCCCATCCCTGTTTCTGAGCTATGGAAATAATCAATCGATGGCCATTTGTGTTCCTGAATCGTTCGTCGGATTCACCCCTACTTCCATTGATCATTTTAATAGTGTCCCAACCAAATCGAACTCACAGGTAATAAACAAATGAAAAATTCACACAATGATGAATATCTGTCATGCCGATCAACCGATCGATCGAGCGACGAATGTTGACCCCAGCCACTGTTGGAATCAATGATAATGATGCTCATCATCATTATCATTACAACGAAAAAGGGACCACCATCAAACATGGCAACATGGACAAATGAATGGTGGAATGACATGCCACGAAGAAGGATTGGTTGGTGGTGGACAAAGAAAGAGAGAGGTAGCGAGAAAGAGAGAGAGAGAGAGGATATATTTATATCAATTGTGGCTGTGGGACCACACCATGCGGTAATGGAGGCAGTTGTACAAACAATTGCACTTCATCAAAATGCCTTAACGTATTTACGATATTTCAAAAAGAACACCAATACACACACTCTCTCTCACACACACACACACTTACGTTTCTATGAAGATACCCAGCCTTAGAGATGTTGCGTTAAATACAAAAATGGAATAATTCGTTTAAAAAACTATCTGTTCCGACACACTTAAATTGTGGTAACAAAAATGCCACCATCGTAGCGATACGACCACCACAACACGAATAAGAAGAAGAAATTAAAAAGGGAACGTAGAACAACGAACACAGGACAGACAATTAGGCAGGGAAAGGAAACAAGATAGATGGACAAACCGACAGACAAACAGACAGACATTCACTTATGAACGAACAAGTGATATAAGCCATAAGCAAATGTTTCGTAGGACAAGTGCAGCAGTGTGATGGAGTTCATATGTTAGAGTGTGTGTGTGTTGCGAGTGCGAGTGCGTGCATGGTGTTTATGTTTGCCTAGGATGCATGCCTCAACTATTTTTTGAACTCTTCATGCACTTTTTCATTGAAACACTAACAGCTGCCGCTGCTGCTAAACTCGCAATCACCAGCAGCAGAAGCAGTACTTAGGCCAATGGCATTCTAAATAAGCAGCAATCTGATGATGATCATGAGGACAAACAGCGTTGGTGGCCACTAACACTCAGCACACACTTAGGCCATCCATAACCCAGCAAGCTAGCCAGCCAGCCAGCAAGTGATTGACTAAGTGAGTGAATGGGCAAAGCGTTGATGCTCTCACCACCCAACACGACCACCAAGCAATAGCTGGCTGAGTGGCTGCTTGGATGGATGGACGGATGCATGAATGTCCATGTATGCATGCATGCTTGCCTTCCTTCATGTCTGTCCTTTCAACAGCGGCAACAACAGCAACAACAAATTAGATTTTTCTTTAGATAATTTCCGTATCTGCTGCTGTTGTTGTTGTTGTGGCCCTATGGTGTTTCCTACGATTAACATTTGTCATGTTAATGGCAATTGTGTGGTCGGATCAATGCGGATGGATCCGAAGTCCATACACAAAATCCCTCCACCCAAATGAAAGATGGCGTTTAGGGTCATTTTTATCGCTGTTATAAATTAGTAAAATGAACTGTTTTACTTAATCTCGGTGGCATGCAACATCATGTCAATCGGTGTGTTTGTTGAACATCAGTTTGGTGATCTGATCATTGGTTGCAAGAAGACATGGGACTATGGCTAGATGGCCAATAAAATAGAGAAACAAACAGTGGTATGCTTGGTAGGTGGTTAGGTTAGGTCATTAATGATAATTTAGGTGAGCTGATTCCAGTTCTAAAATTTATGGCCGTTTTCACACCCATAACCGGTTCAGTTTTATGAGGCCACCAAGAAGTTGTAATACCTTTTAAAGGGTTTTGAACAGATGATAAAATATGGAATATGGTAAAAACCCATGCGACATACTACATTTATAAAGAAGATAACTTCATCGACTCTTCTATAGATAGAAGCTTTTCTACAACTCCTCTGTGGTCATAACATATCTTGCAGTTTTTCTTTAGCCTTTGTAAGACTCTGCCGGTTTTCAAGGACATTTGTGCTCTGAGTGTTACATAGATTATGTTCTACACGTCTTCGGAAAGAAGAATATACTGAAGAAGCTCGTATATATATAGACTTAAGAAATAAGAAGAACTTCTGGGTTCTTCTAAACATAATATAAGACCTTCTCCTTATATAGGCAGGAGACCAGCTGCAACAGATAACCCCTATAGCCAATTTTTTAGGCTGAAAGAACATCTGTCCACCGAAGGTTCCATGGAGGTCTTATATGTAGACAATAAGATATTCTACGTGTCTGCAGTAAGCTACACAGACGATCTACTGCAACTATTCTATAGAAGACAATATAAATTCTTAAGTTCTAAGAAAAAAAAAACATTCTGCCGTTCATCTGTATTCGAAAGTTATACTATATTTCTTCTATAGCCAGGAGATCGGCTACATCTCTCCTATTAACAGAATAATTCTTTTATTCTATAAAGAATATGACTTACCCTGATCTTCTATAGACAATTCCCCTCATGGGTTCTTAAAAAGGGTTCAAAAGTAATCCTGTAGCTAATCAATAGTCTTGAAATCTGCTGCTGTTCCTCAATACACGGAAAACCTCCGGCAGCACTTCTATTGCCAAAATATTTTTTTAATGTTATTTTATTTGGCAGTTCCTCTGTATTTCGTACTTCGACAGATCTTCCACGAAAAAAAACACACTTTGAATGCCAACTGCAGCACTTCTATATGCAGACATTTTTAGCGGAAAACTTTATCTAGTTCTTCTTTGGTCAGATGATCTTATGCAACTCCTCTGCAAACCGAAGACCTCATGCAGGTCCTCATGCGACAATTCTTTAGACATAAGATGTCCTTTCTACCGCTCTTTTTTGTAGCCAGAAGACCTTATGCAGATCTTATAGGTCAGAGGTTGTCATGCAACTTTTCTATTGCTTGATGACCTTTTGCAGTACTTCTATGTATAGAATATCTTCGGTAACTTTCCTATAGTACGAAGACTTTCCTGTTGTTCCGTTTTAGACCCAAAAGACCATCTGCACTTCTTTCTTAGACCTCTGGCAATTTCTATAGACAGCTTGCCATTATAAAACATAACTTTTGTAGATATTCTATAGACCGAAAAACCGAAGAGCAATATTAGCTGCTCTTTTATAGCCAGAAGACGATAAAAGACATCCGGTCCCCTTTTATACACATAAGACTTTCAGCAGCTCTTCTATAGTTAGAAAACCTCCACCTCTACTTTTCTGAACAGAAGACCTTGTCCAGATATTTTATACACTGCTTGTCTATGGTCAAAAGGACTTCTGCATCTGCTCGACATCCGGGGGTCCTACATTAGCTCTTATACAGACAGAAGGCCTCCGACAACATCGGAACAACTTCTGTAGATTATTCTATAGACCTTCTTCAGCTCTCCTATAGGGAGAAGACCTGCATTAGATTTTTATAGAGAGTAGACTTCTGACAAATCCAAAAGGTCCTCTATAGGCAACATTGCATATTGTTGGTTCTATATTAAACGTAAAACTTATCTAAGCCTTCCATAGGCAGAAGACCTGTTGCAGCTCTTCTATAGATGACAGACGTCCCTCAATGCTTATGTAGGTCGAGATCTTCGGCAGAAGTCACCGGTATTGGCATGCTGCAACTCGTTTATTTACAGAAGACTTTACAAACTGTTGTAGCTCTTCTATTGGTCAAAGACCTTCAGCAGCCCTTTAATATATAGAACACCTTCGGTAGATTTTCTACGGTAGAAGACCTTCTGCAAATCTTCAGTAGTCAGTATACCTTCTGCTGTCTTAAGACCTTCTGCGCCTTTGCCTTTACCAAGAATAACTTTTGTTGCACGTCTATAGACGGAAGACCTCCGGCTATTCTATTTACAGAAGGGCTCCGGCAGTTTTCTATAGGGCAGCTCTTCTATAATCAGGAGACTTTTGCCTTTTCTTCTATGAACAGAAAACCTTGCCCTTGGTATTCTAGAGGTATTCCAAAAGACCTGCAGCAGCTCGAAGACTTCTGACAAATCCCTAGAAGCTGCAGGTCTTCTACTATCGAAGTACGCTCTATTGGTTTTCTATTGAAAGAAACCCTGATGCGCCTGTTCTATAGGCAGTATGCCTCGATCTTCTATATATACAAAACAGCAGCTACTCTATAGGCAGAAGTCCTTCTGTGGATCTTCTATTAAAAGTAGATCAGTGGGAGAATTTTTGTAGACAGAAGTCCTGCAGTCAGAAGTCTTATGTACAGAAATTACCTTCTACAGGACTTGCATAGAAAAAAGAACAGCTGTAATTCATTTACAGATAACTTCCGGTAGGTCCAAAAAGTCTTCCTCCGGCAGCACTCTCGGCAGCACATCTTTAGATCAAAAATTTCCCTGTAGGCAGAAATCTGTCTCATATAAACGGAATCCCGTCTTGCACCTCCGGCATACCTTTTACCCGAATACATAGAAGGTTCCCGCAAACGTTACTTACATAGAAGACCAGCTCTGCTTCATTCGGAACTATGTCTGCAGCTCATCTATAGACTATTGATTTTCCATATCTTATTCTAAAGTAAATCTTGTGAATGCCTCTATAAATAGAATATATTTTGTTGCAATAGATCTTTTGGACATCCTCCTCTAAGAATATAACATTTTACTCTCAAATGTATTAATTAAGATTTTGCAGTCGTTCTGTTAATATAGGAACACCTATAGCTCTTCTATGGACAGAAGAAGCTGTAATATAACACTTTATATAAGAAGCTTTCCATAGTCCTTTAGAAAAGTGAGCTTTTGCAGTCCTTCTGTCGACATATGAACAGAGGAAGCCTTAGAATCTCATCACTGCATTATAGAGAAGGCCTTATACAGCTTCTTCTGAAGACAGAACATTGTCCGTAACTTTTGCAATGGTATATTTAGTGAATCTTCTGAAGGACCGAAGACTTTCTGAGGGCATTCTATAGATGGAATACCTTCGGTAGCTCCTTTGATAAAAAAAAAACCTTCAATAATGAGCTATTGCAGTCCTTCTGTCGAAATAACCCTTCTATGGACATAAAACCCACTACAATTCTCCTGTGTAAGTATGTCTCGTCCTCAATATCTCACTAATTACCCTTTATTATTAATTAATTTTCCATATCTTGTTGTCAATCGCAAAACATTTATGATAAGCTTCCCAAAAAACACCTCTTTTTTGACATTATGAGCCTTCCCATATAGGGAACATTACCCTGGGTGGGTGCTCCCTGATAAATAAAATGATTGATTATCATTTTAGTGGCACTACCCAGACTTGATACCCTTCTGTACTAATTTACATTACAATAAACGATTATAAAATCTATTGCCCGGCAGCCAAGCCTGATCACTGGTCAGCCAGGCAGCAGGGTAGCCAGCCAAACAGACCATATTTATGTCCTGATGCTGTCTTGTCTTGGCTACATTTGATTTATCTGCGATCATTGTTTGCTCGGCGACGCCATCGCCGTCTTCCACTCTTTTCGAGTGTTTGTTGTGGTTCTCCCCCTTTTATTTTGTTTTTGTTTCGCATCTTATTCAGGGTCTTAGTCTTGTTTTCACTTTTTTGATCACTTTGACAGTGATGACACTAATGTTTGTTTTCCTATCGAAATATTTAATAACAACAAATACCGATTCAAAACGTCCGACCACACAACACAAAATAAATCCTTTGGATACATTGTCTGGTGTGGTGGCCAGGGTTGTGTGTGTGCGGACTGTCTGTCCCACAATTGCCTCGCTTGGTTTAGTTAGTCACAGGTCCATTTAGATAAATTCGAATTTAATTAGCAAAGACGCGAACCGATATTTTAACATAGTGTTAACATAGGGTTAACAGTGTCGTTAACAGACCTCTGTTATCGTTAAAATTACTAAAAAATAATGATTTGTTCATGAAATTATTAATTTCATATATTAATTAAACTAAATAAAGATATTATGATGGATAATTTCATCTATTAAAGTTTCAAAAATATTATAAGGTAGTTTTGGCGAAAAATAATTAGTGCCAATAACGCAACTGGATGAACAAGTCCAATGTCCATTAAGTATCCCGGGATAATTCTGCCGGGTCAATATTGGTATCTATGGAAAGCTTATGAAGTGTACTACTAATTGGCATTGCAAAAAGGATACCAAGTTCGGGCCGATTCCGCCGTATTTGGCAATTTCTGAAAAAATCCTTTGAAAAGGATATTTCCAGTGGAGAATATGATTTCCAGGACAATTCTGCCGGGTCAATATTGGTATCTATGCAAAGCTTATGAAGTGTACTACTAATTGGCATTGCAAAAAGGATACCAAGTTCGGGCCGATTCCGCCGTATTTGGCAATTTCTGAAAAAATCCTTTGAAAAGGATATTTCCAGTGGAGAATATGATTTCCAGGACAATTCTGCCGGGTCAATATTGGTATCTATGGAAAGCTTATGAATTGTACTACACATTAGCATTGCAAAAAGGATACCAAGTTCGGGCCGATTCCGCCGTATTTGGCAATTTCTGAAAAAATCCTTTGAAAAGGATATTTCCAGTGGAGAATATGATTTCCAGGACAATCCTGCCGGGTCAATATTGGTATCTATGGAAAGCTTATAAAGTGTACTACACATTAGCATTGCAAAAAGGATACCAAGTTCGGGCCGATTCCGCCGTATTTGGCAATTTCTGAAAAAATCCTTTGAAAAGGATATTTCCAGTGGAGAATATGATTTCCAGGACAATTCTGCCGGGTCAATATTGGTATCTATGGAAAGCTTATGAAGTTTACTACTCATTGGCATTGCAAAAAGGATACCAAGTTCGGGCCGATTCCGCCGTATTTGGCAATTTCTGAAAAAATCCTTTGAAAAGGATATTTCCAGTGGAGAATATGATTTCCAGGACAATTCTGCCGGGTCAATATTGGTATCTATGGAAAGCTTATGAAGTGTACTACACATTAGCATTGCAAAAAGGATACCAAGTTCGGGCCGATTCCGCCGTATTTGGCAATTTCTGAAAAAATCCTTTGAAAAGGATATTTCCAGTGGAGAATATGATTTCCAGGACAATTCTGCCGGGTCAATATTGGTATCTATGGAAAGCTTATGAAGTGTACTACACATTAGCATTGCAAAAAGGATACCAAGTTCGGGCCGATTCCGCCGTATTTGGCAATTTCTGAAAAAATCCTTTGAAAAGGATATTTCCAGTGGAGAATATGATTTCCAGGACAATTCTGCCGGGTCAATATTGGTATCTATGGAAAGCTTATGAAGTGTACTACTCATTGGCATTGCAAAAAGGATACCAAGTTCGGGCCGATTCCGCCGTATTTGGCAATTTCTGAAAAAATCCTTTGAAAAGGATATTTCCAGTGGAGAATATGATTTCCAGGACAATTCTGCCGGGTCAATATTGGTATCTATGGAAAGCTTATAAAGTGTACTACTCATTGGCTTATCTATGGAAAGCTTATGAAGTGTACTACTCATTGGCATTGCAAAAAGGATACCAAGTTCGGGCCGATTCCGCCGTATTTGGC
>NW_026886307.1:0-77357 GCF_032173495.1 Musca vetustissima
GTATTTTTCCGACGAATTAGCTGTAATGTAGTATTTTGAGTTCTTAATAGGTACCAAATCTCTCCACAAAAAATTATGAATATAGGTCCATATTTTCGGATAGCCCCCAATTTTCGGTATTTTGGGGTTCTTGAGCGCGTTTTTCAACCGAATTCGCTGCAATTTGTTATTTTGTAGTGGTATATGGTAACAAATCTCCCTACCAAAAATTATTAATATTCGCCCTCTTTTTGGGGTAGTCCCCATATAACCCCCTTTTTTATATTAAAATAGTTATCTGATTTGTTTTGCGTTTTGAATTTGATTCTAAGACTCTGTTGTAATTATTTCACCTGCGGAGGATAGCGAGATAAAAAATTAGATCGTAAGATTCGGTAATGAACTATATCCGCATTTAGAACTAACCCCTGTGTGGAGGTTCCAGAGGGAGTGGACCGATATTAACCATCTTCGAATTGGAACTAAGTTTGGAAGAAATAATAAGATGGGCAACGTTTGGATGAAATCTAAATTTTTTGAAACAGATTTCGTCCAAAGAAACATGGGGTCTAGAACCAATATTGCGATGAGGCATATTTTCAGCGTCTTAAAGTCATTAGGCTGAGGGTAAAAAATTCTGAAATTTATATTATGGTTAACAATATGGTTTACATAATCCGTTTTTAGAAATGTCGGTATAGGTCGACTTTTTGGTATGTTCCCTATATTTTCATTTCTAGTACCTGTCAGTATATCTATGGTGGAGGGTATCCAAAGTTCGGCCCGGACGAACTTAACCCTTTTTCACTTGTTTTATATTCTGAAGATCCTAGGTATATATCATAAGAAATAGGCTTTAGGCTTTTCCTATGGGCGATTTGCCAAAAAGGTGGATATATTTCGAACATTATATTTTCTATAGATATCGTTATTATTTGTTTTCATATGTGGTTTCAATTAAGCGGGGTTTATCGGCCTGAATTCTGAGTATTTTCGGGTTTTCAATGCATGGTAAATATTCGATTCCGTAATAATTTATATTATAGGTTAAACATAAGGTATAGCTACCAGAATGTCATGTAAAATATTTGTACTATTTCATGACATGATTTGGTGTTTCACATCGATTTTTAAAGAATCTTTGTTTTCGAAAATTTTTAAACTACCAATGGTGAATTTAATATTAAATGGACCTCATCAAAATCGAGATAAGTAATTGATGGACAGCTCTTTACAACTCTATAACTTTTTTCCTTACGTAAAGATCATATGTTCTATAAATTTCAAAACCTTAAAAAAATTTAAAAATGTTAAAAAAACGTCTGTTTGAAATTTACTGATTAAGACCTCAAATGTAATAAATAGAGAGCGGCAATTTATTTTCATATAAGTATCGTTGATTTATTCTACAATATATGCATACCAGGTTCAGTTTATTCAACTCCATTGGAATTCGATAATTATTTGTATAGAGCTGTCTATTTTATCGCTGAAGAAAATAAATCCCTCTCAGACCCAGCTATATCAATTTGTATGGGTCTGTTAATATATTTATCCATTAAGAACATTGAAAATTTGTCAGTGATTCAGTTTCAAGTTCCTTAAGTCTAGAACCCCTCCAAGGAAAATATATTTGTGTAAAAATGCTAATATAATTTGTTGCTAATATGGACCCCAAAAAATTTGAAAATGGAATTGTGACTGAAAAAGAACTTTTTCTTTCAAAGAGAATTTTTTGAAAATATATTGACCTAGTCCCATATGGCATAGATGAAATTCCATTACTCCCAAAGACTATTTGAACCGAAAATTATTTGCAAAATTACTGCAGGATTAACATGTAGAAATAACACATTATTTTAAATTCCAACTAAACTTCAAATATTTAATAATTCAGTTCCTTTTTGCATTGTTTCTCATTTAACAAAATAATACAAACCTGTTTAATCCTTTATCCAATTGCAGATTTGTGATCCATATAAGAAGAGACTTGCTGTTTTCAATATAAATATTTCCAATATTTTATTTTCGTTTGTTTTATTTTCTTAAGAGTTAAATACACTTTCAATTTTTTTCTTAATATTCTTTATAATTTATTTTAAAAATCGGATATTATTTTTTTTTTGTTATTCAATACCCATTAATTTAGCTTAGTAGGGGAGATATATATTTTTGTTGTTATATTGCTTTTCACAAAATATATTCAATTTGGGTTTTGAAAACCGTTTTCCAATGGAAACATAAATTGAATTTTAATATTGATTATTTTTTTTTTTTTTCGTTACAACCACTTGAATGCAATTTATTTTTATAATAGAATTTTAAAACGCATATAACACGCACACACACACACACGAACGCACGCACATATACAAATATCAATTGATTTTGTTGTTGTTGTGGTGGTATTTCAAGAACCATGGACCATTAATGAGGGGGTGAGAAAAAACAATCGACCATGGATTTCCTTTAATTTGTATGAGATACTGGCACTCAAAGATCGAGTTACTGTTGTTATTGTTGCTGTATCGATTTAAATATTAGGAAATTTTCGTTTTCCAATGAGAAAAAAATGGCACTCAAAAATATTTTTTAATGGCTTCTTTTTTGAGATAGGCCGGCATGTATGATAATTATCGCAAGGGGTGGTTTTGGTGCATCCACAAGTATGATTTTTTGTTTGTTTTTGTAATCCAAGAAGACAAAAAATCCAATATGAATTTCTTTTTTTAATTCTCTTTCTTTTTCGTTTTTACACACACACTCACGCCGAGTAGATGTAACAAAAATTAGGACTCTGGAGCATAGGACAATAGTCTAGCTCTAATGTACGTTCGCCTGTCTGTTCAGGAGGTTGTTGTTGTTGTTGTCGTCGTTGTGTATATTTTATGCCAACGTACAGACGTTAGATGCTACCTCTTTGCCTTTCCACACCTCCTCGTGGGGCTACACCTCAATACTGGGGATACACTTTTTGAGATGTGACGACCGCCTGCCTCAAAAAAATTCCACACAACGTCGGATTATGGGGTTGTTTTTCGATGTTAGACACAAAAGAATTTCTTCTGTTGTTGTTATTTATTCTGAAGTTCGTTAAGAAAATTTAGGAATTTTTAAATAATTTTTTCAATTATATTTTTGACGTACAAATACAAAATTTTCTTATATTTTATTTTCGCTAAAATTTTTTGTTTATTTTTTTGCCTTAATTAATTTGCATTTCATTTGCGGCTGTCTCATTTACATTCTTGACATTTCATGCATTAAAACCGACCGTCGTACATTCGCCTTATAAGCGCCTATTACAACCGTACCGGGACAATAACGAAACAAAACTGATTACACCATGGTGTCGTGTATCTGATGGATTCAAAATGCAGGCAGGCAGGCCGAATATGGCGGCGAATTCATCTCAAACAACAACGACGACAACCAGTGCGCAAGGGAACCAAACAAACTCAGCACGAGCAATACGGACACATACACACACCGAACAACACCTACAGATGTGCCACACCAATTTGCCACGGGAGGCAACACAAACATTAACTCCAATACAATTCTCATTGAGACACACTCTTCTCACATTCTCACTGAATGGGTCCAATTTTGGGGCGAATTTGCCAAAAAAGCAACTTCGTTATGCGTGAGTATTTTAACTTCGTTTCTTAAACTCCCCAAAGAGAGAAGAGGAGAGTTATTGTTTGTTTATTTTTAAATTTTGCGCATGGATTGAGAGAGAGATTCCAATTATGTTTGAGAGTGGTGGAGAGAAAGAGCGTCTTAGAGGGTACAACATAAAACTGCTAGAATAGGTAAACATTTTTTTATAGATAAATTCGCCGCCAAACACAGCTGATTATTGTTTTGATGCTTTATCGGGCACGTGGGAAATATTTAAATGTATTTTTTATCTATAGATACAATCCACACAAGATAAATTAAAGATACAATGTTAAACGTATCTATAAGATACAAGTAATATTAAGTATTAAGGGAATTTGTATTGAAGAAGGTGTTTTATGGAGACTGTGTTTTAAAACACCTACAATTTTGAAAATAAACATTTTTGAAATAATAAATTGGAAAAAATATCCACCTCTTGGAAAAAAAATATTTGAAAAAAATAATTCTTCAAAAATGTTGAAAAAATGTCTTGGAAAAAAATATTTTTCATAAATTCACGCCTTGCAAAAATATTTTTACAACATCTAAAATAAATTTGAAAAACTTATCTAAAAATTAACTCTTAAAAATTAGAAATAAATATTTAAAAACTCCAAAGACAAATAGGAAAAAAATAGAAAAATTCACAATAAAAAAAAAATGGGAAACAATAATTAAAACCAGTAAGGAAAGTAGAAAAGTCGGGCGGGGCCGACTATATGATACCCTTCACCACTTTGGGTATATTCAACAGATGAATGCTAATAGACGTCGAATTCTGCAACCTATACTAAATTTTTCATTTGTTCAGATATACGGTTGCTTCTTACAATGGGACAAAATTACCAAAACTCGGCAGAAAATATATATAGAAGCTCTATCAAAATCTGAACCGATTTCTACACTTTCCAAATTTCAAAACTTTAGTACGTTGTGCAAAATTTGTGTCAATTTTGTGTAAAATTGGACGAAAATATATATGTAGAAGCTATATCAAAATCTGAACCGATTTCAATGAGAATGGCAGAGATTATCTTATATTAACTTCGGTATTGTACATAATTGTGTGGCAATCGGACAAACTTTGGGTCTATAGTGCACAATTTACATAAAATCGGAAGCAAAAATATATAGGAGCTATATATAAATCTCATTTCACTTAAATCTCCAGACTCATTTTAGTACACTATGCCAAATTTTGTGCAAATCGAAATATGTATAGGGACTTCGGTACACTATTTACATTAAATCGGACGAAAATTTATATAGGAGCTATATTTAAATCCAAACCGATTTTCGAGAAACTTAACGTGCACTATTCTAGACTTAATTAAGTACGATATGCCAAATTTCGTGCAAATCGAAGGATATATAGGGACTTTGGTACACCATTTACCTTAAATCGGACGAAAATATATATGGGAGCTATATCTAAATCTGAACCGATTTTTAGCAAACTTAACACACATAAATCTAGACCTAATCCATTTCGCTATGCCAAATTTCGAGCAAATCGAAGGATATATAGGGACTTTGGGGCACCATTTACATCAAATCGGACGAAACTATATATGGAGCTATATCTAAATCTGAACCGATTTTCTCGAAACTTCGCAAACATCACTCAAGGCTTAATTTAATACGTTATGCCAAATTTGGGGAATTTGGGGCACCATTTACATGAAATCGGACGAAACTATATATGGGAGCTATATCTAAATCTGAACCGATTTTCTCGAAACTTGGCAGACATCACTCTAGGCTTAATTTAATACGTTATGCCAAATTTCGTGCAAATCGAAAGATATATAGGGACTTTGGTACTCCATTTACCTTAAATCGGACGCAAATATATATGGGAGCTATATCTAAATCTGAACCGATTTTCAGCAAACTTAACACACATCAATCTAGACCTAATCCATTTCGCTATGCCAAATTTCGAGCAAATCGAAGGCTATATAGGGACTTTGGGGCACCATTTACATGAAATCGGACGAAACTATATATGGGAGCTATATCTAAATCTGAACCGATTTTCTCGAAACTTGGCAGACATCACTCTAGGCTTAATTTAATACGTTATGCCAAATTTCGTGCAAATCGAAAGATATATAGGGACTTTGGGGCACCATTTACATGAAATCGGACGAAACTATATATGGGAGCTATATCTAAATCTGAACCGATTTTCTCGAAACTTGGCAGACATCACTCTAGGCTTAATTTAATACGTTATGCCAATTTTCGTGCAAATCGAAATATATATAGGGACTTTGGGGCACCATTTACATGAAATCGGACGAAACTATATATGGGAGCTATATCTAAATCTGGACCGATTTTCACGAAACTTGGCAGACATCATTCTAGACTTAAATGATTACGCTGTACCAAATTTCGTGCAAATCGAAAGATATATAGGGACCGTTTACATTAAATCGGTTAAATATATATATGGGAGCTATATCTAAATCTGAACCGATTTTTCCCAATTTCAATAGGGTTCGTCCTTGGGCCGAATAAGTGACCTATGCCAAATTTCATCCAATTCGGATCATAAATGCGACCTGTACTTTGTTTACAATTTAACATGGACAGACAGACAGACGGACAGACGGACGGACGGACGGACGGACATGCTTAAATCGACTTAGAAAGTGATTCTATGCATATTCTCAAAAGGAACCATGTGTCTATCTCGTTTCCTTTTGCCTGTTACAAACATATGCACAAAGACATAATACCCTGTACCACAGTGTGGTGAAGGGTATAAAAATTCATGCTTTAACAATTTTGAAAAATAAAAAAATAAACTACTAATTTTTTTTATGAAAACGAAAACCATTTACGTATAATTACCCATCACATATATATGGGAGATATATCTATATCTAAACCGATTTTCACGAATTTCGTACCAATCGGAAAATATATTGGGACTTTGGTGCACCATATACATAAAATGGGACAAAAATATATAAGGGAGCTATATGTAAATTTGAACCGATTTTAACGAAACTTAGCGCACATCATTCCAGACTCAATTAAGTGCTGGACTCAAGTGCCAGACTCAATTAAGTGCAACTTTGGTGCACCATTTACATAAAATCGGACGGAAATACATATGGGAACTATATGTAAGTTTGGACCGATTTTCACGAAACTTAGCACCCGTATTTCTGGACTCAATTAAGTGCGGTGTGCCAAATTTCGTGCCAATCGAAAGATATACAGGGACTTCGGTCCATTCTATACATGAAATCGGATGAAAATATATATGGGAGCTATATCTAAATCTGAACCGATTTCACGAAATTTAACATACATCGTTCTAGGCTTAATTCAGTACGCTATGCCAAATTTCGTGCAAATCGAAAGATACATAGGGACGTTGATACACAATTTACCTTGAATCGGACGAAAATATATATTTAAGATTTATCTAAATCTGAACCGATTTCCAGGAAACTTAACACAAATCCTTCTAGACTTAATTCATTACACTTTGCCAAATTTGGTGCAAATCGAAATATATATAGGGACTTTGGTACACCATTTACCTAAAATCGGACGAAACTATATATGGGAGCTATATCTAAATCTGAACCGATTTTTCCCAATTTCAATAGCGTTCGTCCTTGGGCTAAATGAATGAGCCAATTCGAATAATAAATGCGACCTGTACTTTGTTTACAATTCAACATGGACAGACAGACGGACATGCATAAATCGACTCAGGAAGTGATTCTATGCATATTCTTTCTTTTCCTTTTGTCTGTTACAAACATATGTACAAAGACTAATACCCTGTGTGGCAAAGGGTACAAAAATACCAAGTTAGGAAAGTAGTAAAGTCGGACGGGACCGAATATATGATACCCTTTACCACTTTGGCTATATTCAAGAGATGCATCCTAAAAGACCTCGCATTTTTGAAGGATCATTGACATGAAAGTGGACTACTTTAAATAAATGATATGTGTCTGTATGTGAACCGACTAAACCGAACGATTAATAACCGAGATGAGCTATATCGGCCCTCGCATAGGCATATAAGGGTATCCCCCAACTTTGGGTTATTAAATTTTGCTCAAATTTGGTACATTGGGTTCTTATTGGGTATCAAAGGGGGTTCTTGAGCGTGCTTTTCAAACGAATTCGGTGAAATTTGGTACAATAGATTCTTCTTTAGTACATCAATCCACACACATGTTCTCGGTAAGCTGTGCCAAAGTACATGTAATTAGAGCAGATTTAGACTAGTTTAGAAAATTGTGTAAATCGATTTAAGGGGACCACCCCATTCTCGGTGTCAAAAAATGTTATCACTAATAATCCTATCAAATTTCAAATTTTGACAATTTTCTCTGGGAGTGCATGGCTCTCGTATGAACTAGGATAAAGTCAATCGATGAAGAACTTCCTTATTTTTTAACTTAGTTTGTGGTCAAAAATAGGCGAATTCCAAAAAAACAACCAGTAAGAAAAGTAGTAAAGTCGGACTGGGCCGACTATATGATACCCTTCACCACTTTTAAAATATATGGGAGCTATATCTAAATCTGAACCGATTTTCACGAAACTGAGCACTCACCAATATAGACTCAATTTAGTACGCTATGCCAAATTTCGTGCAAATCGAAAAATATTTAGGCATTTTGACGCAACATTTACCTTAAATCGGACGAAAATATATATGGGAGCTATATCTAAATCTGAACCGATTTTCACGAAACTTAGCACATATCATTATAGACTCCATTTAGTACGCTATGCCAAATTTCGTGCAAATCGAAAGATAGTTAGGGACTTTGGTGCACCATTTAACTTAAATCGGACGAAAATATATATGGGAGCTATACCTAAATCTGAACCGATTTTCACGAAACTTACCGCATATCACTATAGACTCAATTCAGTACGAGATGCAAAATTTCGGTTAAATCGAAAGATATTTAGGGACTTTGGCGCACCATTTACTTAAATCGGACGAAGATATATATGTGAGCTATATCTAAATCTGAACCGATTTGCACGAAACTTAACACACATCATTATTGACTCAATTTAGTACGCTATTCCAAATTTCGTGCAAATCGAAATATAGTTAGGGACTTCGGTGCACCATTTACCTTAAATCTGACGAAAATATATATTGGAGCTATATCTAAATCTGAACCGATTTTCAAGAAGCTTGACACACATCATTCTAGACCTAATTCATTATGCTGTGCCAAAATTCGGGCATATCTACTGATTTTCAGGGACTTTGGTGCACCATTTACCAAAAATCGGACGAAAATATATATATGGGAGCTATATCTGAATCTGAACCGATTTTACCGAAATTTAGCACACATCATTTTCAACTTAATTCAGTACGCAATGCCAAAATTCGTGCAAATCTAATGATTTTCAGGGACTTTGGTGCACCATTTACCTAAAATCGGGCCAAAATATACATGGGAGCTATATCTAAATCTGAACCGATTTTCCCGAAATTTAGCACACACCATTGTCGACTTAATTCAGTACGCTATGCCAAAATTCCCGCAAATCTAATGATTTTCAGGGTCTTTGGTGCACCATTTACCTAAAATCGGACGAAAATATATATGGGAGCTATATCTAAATCTGAACCGATTTTTTCCAATTTCAATAGGGTTCGTCCTTGGGCCAAACCACTGGGCTGTGCCAAATTTCATCCAATTCGGATCTTAAATGCGACCTGTACTTTGCTCACAAAAATACATGGACGGACGGACGGACAGACAGACATGCATAGATCGACTCAGAAAGTGATTCTATGCATATTCTCAAAAGGAACCATGGGTCTATCTCGATTATTTTTGCCTGTTACAAACATATGCACAAAGACATAATACCCTGTACCACAGTGTGGTGAAGGGTATAAAAAGAAAAAACAAATCAAAGGTCCGCCATTTAGTTAGACCTAGCCCCTGTGTGGGGGTTCCCAAAGGAGTGGACCGTTATTCCCCATCTTCTAATTTGAACTAAGTTTGGAAGAAATAATAAGATGCGCAAAGTTTGGATGACATTTTAATTTTCTGAAATGGATTTGATCCAAAGAAACATGGGGTCTAGAATCAATATTTCGATGAGGCACATTTTCGACGTGTTAAAGGGTATACATCCTCATTAACCATAAGGCTGAGGGTATAAGTATCCATTAAAAATTTCTAAAATTTTTATTATGGTTTACATTATGGTTTACATAATCTGTTTTTAGAAATTTCGGCATAGGTCCACTTGTTTCATATCTAGTACCTGTCAGTATATCTATGCTGGAGGGTATCCAAAGTTCGGCCCGGCCGAACTTAACGCATTTCACTTGTTTAATCTACCCAATATTAGAAAAATGAAAAATTATATTTTTTCACAACCATTTCTTGTTGTTGTTTCGATAAAATATTTATACCCTTCACCACACTGTGGTACAGGGTATTATGTCTTTGTGCATATGTTTGTAACAGGCAAAAGGAAACGAGATAGACACATGGTTCCTTTGGAGAATATGCATAGAATCACTTGCTGAGTCGATTTATGCATGTCCGTCCGTCTGTAGATGTTAAATTGTAAACAAAGTACAGGTATCTTTCGATTTGCATGAAATTTGGCACAGAGTGCTGAATTAGGTCCAGAATGATGTGTGCCAAGTTTCGAGAAAATCGGTTCAGATTTAGATATAGCTCCCATATATATTTTTGTCTGATTTAAAATAAATGGGTCTCCAAAGTCCCTATATATCTTTCGATTTGCACGAAATTTGGCATAGGGCACTGAATTGGGTCCAGAATGATGTGTGCTAAGTTTCGTGAAAAACGGTTCAGATTTAGATATAGCTCCAATATATTTTCGTCCGATTTATTGTAAATTGTGCACTAAAGAACCAAAGATTGGCCGACCAAAGTGGTGAAGGGTATCGTATAGTCGGCCCCGTCCGACTTTACTACTTTCCTTACTGGTTTTAATTCGAAATATTGTTGCTTCGAAAAATAATACTTAAAAACCCCACGCCTTATATGAGCTAGGAAACATGTGGATTCATGCCGTGCTGTAGCTCTAACTAATCATCCAAGTATTGTAAAAAATTGAAAAACAATTTTTTTTAAGTCTATGCTCTATAGTTTACTTTCTAATATATGATCGATATTAATCACCCACGTCAATATAGTATATGACATATGAACCTATTGCAATAAATATAAAATACGAGTACAGAACAATTGATGAAATATGGAACAATAAAACCTATTTTAAAAATGTTTTTTTTTCACCACAATAAAAATGTAAAAATAACAAAAATTCAAACACTTTCCTTTTTATGGGTCAAATAATAAAAATTAAATCAGAAATAACCTCCCGAAAAATATGATATCAAATTATAATCGTTATGATGGTCGTCTAGCAGTTCATTGGCCCCCATAAGGAGATCAAATAACTTCAGTGATACCCGCGATTCAAAACACCGAATATTTCAATACAAAATATCAAAAACAATTCAATGAGCACCATTTGAAAACATTATTGAAAATGTTTAATGCTGGGCCGAACTACCATTCAGTTACAGTATCCAGCTGTGTTGATATTCCGAAAAATCAAATAAAATCATATAAATTTTCAACGGCATCCCAAGGCACGAACTGAATCCAATGAATGTAAAAACAACAACAAAAATTGATATGCAGTCGGTATTCAAAACAAAAATGCATTCAAATAAAAATTTACTTCTTTAAATACCTGAAATGACAGTAATTTGTTTATAAATTTGTCATAATCAATTTACGTTTGAAATGGATAAAAAATGTGAAACAAGAAAAACAACAAATGAAAAATCAAAACCGTTTAACCAGAAGTAAACAAGACATTATTGTGTTAATATTTTATATTTAAAAATACAACAACAACAAATAATTTTTAAAATTTATGCTAATCAACCACATAAAATCTATGATTAGATGTAGACAAAATGTTAGGAGTTTTGTTTTAAACAAGCCGATCATTAGGCTAATTGTTATAACACCTCCCAGATCTGTAGACAATAACAAGAACAACAACAACAACAACAACGGTAATACCAGCAACAACAACAGCAACATGAACGCACAGCCATCAATTTAAAATGCAACCCAAAGTGAGCCATTAAATTGGTGTGAAAGTGTCTAGCACCTAGCGCTAGCCGCCAGGGGTAGCCACACCTGTCTAACTCAGTAAATAAAATAATTTGAAATATGGTGGGGAATATTTAAATAAATGTGGATGTGTGTATGTGATTAAAGAAGTCAATTTGAGGAGAGTTATTTCTATAGAAAAAAAAATTATCAGTGGCAGAGGCGAGTTTTTTTTTTTGAATCATATTGTCAACAACTGAACATTTTAACTTGGACAGAACATTTTTAAGAAAGTTTTTTCCAAGAATCTTCCAATCGTGGATTTTTACAAACTACAATTTGGATTTTTAGAAATATTTTTTCAAGCCTAAAAAAGCGTTAATATTTTTAACAAGTGAAAAAGTGTTAAGTTCGGCCGGGCCGAACTTTGGATACCCTCCACCATAGATATATTGACAGGTACTAGAAATGAAAATATAGGGAACATATCAAAAAGTGGACCTATACCGACATTTCTAAAAACAGATTATGTAAACCATAATGCAAATTACAGAAATTTTTATGGATAATTATACCCTCAGCCTTATGGCTAATGAGGGTGTATACCCTTTAACACGATGAAAATGTGCCTCATCGAAATATTGGTTCTAGACCCCATATTTCTTCGGAGCAAATCCATTTCAGAAAATTAAAATTTCATCCAAACTTTGCGCATCTTATTATTTCTTCCAAACTTAGTTCAAATTCGAAGATGGGGAATATCGGTCCACTCCTTCTGGAACCTCCACACAGGGGCTGTGTCTAAATGCGGCTGTAGTTCATTATCGAACCTTTGGTTCTAATTTTTTATCTCGCTATCCTCCACATGTGAAATGATTACAACAGAGTCTTAAAACCAAACTCAAACGGGGAACAAATCAGATAACTATTTTTATACAAACAAGTAAGAAAGCTTTAAGTTCGGCCGGGTCGAACTTTGGATACCCTCCACCATAGTTATACTGACGGATACATGCAATGAAAATATAGGGAACATACCAAAAAGTGGGCATATATCGATAATTCTACAAACCGATTTATGTAAACCATTATGTACACCAAATACAAATTTCAGCAATTTTAATGGGGATTTTCCCTAAAATCTGAAAGCTCCAAAAGTGGACTGATACTGATAACGCATGGTTGGGTTTAAAATCCTCAAACTACTGTAGTTTTAGATTACAAAGTTATATGAGGCTATGCCTAAAGGGGGGTATCCAATAAGAACACAAATTTTAGCGAATTCGGTTGAAAACCGCGCTCAAGAACCCTAAAATACCGAAAATTGGGGGGTACCCTTATATGGGGCCTACCCGAAAAAATTGACCTATATTTATAATTTTTAGTATAGAGATTTGCTACCCAATAAGAACTCAAAGTACCGAATTTCAGCGAATTCGGTTGAAAACCGCGCTTAAGAACCATAAAATACCGAAAAATTGGGGGTACCCTTATATGGGGGCTATCCGAAAATATAGACCCATATTTATAATTTTTAGTGGGGAAATTTGGTACCCAATAAGAACCCAATGTGCCGAATTTCAGCGAATTCGGTTGAAAAACGCGCTCAAGAATCTCAAAATACCGAAAATTGGGGGTACCCTTATATGGGAGCTATGCCTAAACGTGAACAGATAAAGCCCATCTTCGAACTTGACCTGCCTGCAGACAAAAGACGACTCTATGCAAAATTTTGACGATCTATCTCAATTCGTTTAGGCGCTAGAGTGATTACAACAGACAGACAGACAAACGGACATTGCTATATCGTCATAGACTTTTACGCTGATCAAGCATATATATACTTTATAGGGTCGGAAATGATTATTTCGATGTGTTACAAACGGAAAAACAAAATTAATATACCCTCCATACTATGGTGGAGGGTATAAAAAGGGGGTTATATGGGGACTACCCCAAAAAGGGGGCGAATATTAATAACTTTTGGTAGAGAGATTTGTTACCCTATACGAACTCAAAATATTAAATTACAGCTAATTCGGCGGAAAAATACGATCAAAACCCCAAAATACTGAAAATTAGGAGGTACCGTTATATTGGGGCTACTAGAAAAAGTGGACCTATATTTATAATTTTTTGTGGAGACAATTAGTACCCAATAAGAACCCAATGTAGTAAATTTCAGCGAATTCCAGAACCCCAAAATACCGAAAATTTGGGGGTACTATTATATGGGAGCTATGCCTAAAAGTGGGCCGATAAAGCCCATCTTCGAACTTGACCTATCTGCAGACAAAAGGCGACTTTATGCAAAATGTTGGCGACCTATCTCAATTAGTTTAGACGCTAGAGTGATTACAACAGACAGACGGACATGGCTATGATTACTTTGTAGGTTCGGAAATGACTATTTGGATAAGTTACAAACGGAAAAACAAAATTAATATACCCTCCATACTATGGTGGAGGGTATAAAAATGGGGTTAAATGGCGACTACCCCTAAAATGGGGTGAATATTAATAATTTTTTGTAGGGAGATTCGTTACCATATACTACTAATTATTTTACGATGATCAAGAATATATATACTTTAAAGGGTTGGAAATGATTATTTCGATGCGTACAAACGGAAAAAGAAAACTAATATACCCTCCATATTATGGTGGAGGGTATAAAAATATGTTTTTAAGATTCAACATTAATTAATTTTTCTGGCTCCAAAATGGGTTGAAAAAAAATTTAGATTTAAGAAAATTTTCAGGCTATAACGAGTAAGGAAAGTAGTAAAGTCGGACGGGGCCGACTATATGATACCATTCACCACTATGGGTATATTAAAAAGATGCATCCTAACAGAAGGGCCATTAACATGAAATTGGATGAACTAAAATGTGTGACCGTTATCTAAATGTGAACCAACTTAGATCAATCCATAAACATGTCATTCGTTGGTTACAGTGGGACAAAATTATGTAAATCGATTTAAAGCAAATATTAATCGGGCACCTGTTGAATATTTGGAGCCCAATTAAGACGAAGTCGGTCGGAAATATATATGGGCTATATTTGTACTTCTACATGCAATTACGTCATTCAATTCTGAAAACACATGAAGAGTTTGGTGCACCATTTACTTAAAATCGGATGAAAATATATATTTAAGCTATATCCAAAAATGAACGGATTTCGACGAAAATTGTCGCAGGTTAGGTTAGACTAACTTATGGACGTTTTGTTCTTAAATATATGGGAACTATATCTAAATCTGAACCGATTTTCACGAAACTTAACACACATCATTCTAGACTTAATTCAGTACGCTATGCCAAAATTCGAAATTGAATGATTTTCAGGGACTTTGGTGCACCATTTACTTAAAATCGGGCGAAACTATATATGGGAGCTATATCTAAATCTGAACCGATTTTCAAGAAATTTTACACACATCATTCTAGACTCAATTGAGTACACCGTGTCAAATGTCGTGCAAATCGGATGATATTTAGGGACTTTGGCATACCATTTACCTAAAATCGGACGAAAATATATATGGGAGGTATATCTAAATCTGAACCGATTCCAACAGAATTTCGCATACACCAGTTGGGACCTACTTCAGTACCCTGTGCAAAATGTTGCTCCAATCGGATCAATATTGGGAGTTTGGTGCACTATTTACATTAAATCGGACGAAACTTATATGGGAGCTATATCTAAATGTGTACCGATTTCAATAGGGTTCGTCCAAATAAGTGACATGTGCCAAATTTCATCCAAATCGGATCATAAATGCGACATGTACTTTGTTCACAAAAATACATGGACGGACGGATGGACGGACAGACAGACGGACATGCATAAATCGACTCAGAAAATGATTATATGCATATTTTCAAAAGAAACCATTTGTCTATCTCGTTTCCCTTTGCCTGTTACAAATACCCTGTACCACAGTGTGGTGAAGGGTATAAAAACCGTCAGGAGCTGAGAAATGCTTTTTGTATTGAGAAAATTCCGTCAGGAACTGAAGAATGCTTTTTTTTACTATAGAAAAAATTCCGTCAGGAACTGAGGAATGTTTTTTCTATAGAAAAACACGTCAGGAAAAAATGCTTTTTTTATAAAAAAAAAATCCGTCATGAACTGAGGAATGCTTTTTTCTATAGAAGAAATGTTCGTCCAGAACTGAGGATAGTTGTTATAGGAAAAAAACCATCAGGTGCTATGAAAAGTATTTTTCTATTTAAAAAAATATTAATTTGTAAACCCCTAAAATGTGTTCATTTTTACTTTGACATTGAATTTTCCACCTCACACCCTTGAATCTCAATTAAATAATTTGATAAGTAGCAGTCGGCAATGATGATGTTTATTTGGACGTGATGCAAGTTCCAACATCACTTTACACCCTGATCTATCCAAATAGAAATTAAAACAAATTCATTCATCTGTCAATTAGCATGATGTGTTACCATGTAAAAATCGCCGACAAAACTACGCCCACCTACAGATAAACAACATTTATGCCCAACATTGCTGAGGTGAAAGGTGTGTGTGTGTGTATGTGTGTGCGAGTTCAAAGACATCAAACACGAACAATTACAAAATCCCAAAGGTAAATAACTGCAAGCTGTCACTGAGGCCGCCGTCACTACCAAATAACTACAAAAGATGGCGGAAACTCTTGGGAACCCCAAGATATACAAATGTCCCCTCCTCGAAAACAACACGAAATGTGTGATACAAGCGAAACATTAAAAAGTTAGAAGATTTACTTAACCAAAAATAAATAATAATACAAAATTTGAATAAACAATAACAACGGAACTACAACAACAGAAGTAGTGGTACCTTAAGATAAGAAGAAGAAAACATTTTTAATTATAAATAAACAAATCTGATGAGGCAATGTGAGTGTGAATGTCAGCGTTAAAATACACACTCGAACATACTTATATGAATATTTGAAACATGTGTTTAACACGTACCTGTTACCATTACAAGTGATGCCGCATGATGAAATGTCTCAGTTTTATTACCCACAAAAGAAGGTATGCTCAGGTCAAGAGATTTGGCGGATTTTCTCTATAAAAAAACATTCCTCAGTTCCTGTCGGAATTTTTTTCTATTAAAAAAACTTACCTCAATTCCTGTCGGAATTTTTTTCTATAGAAAAAACTTACCTCAATTATTGTCGGAATTTTTTTCTATAGAAAAACCTTACCGCAGTTCCTGACGGAATTTTTTTCTATAGA
The DNA here is from genome assembly GCF_032173495.1 of Musca vetustissima. Taxonomy (NCBI): domain Eukaryota; kingdom Metazoa; phylum Arthropoda; class Insecta; order Diptera; family Muscidae; genus Musca; species Musca vetustissima. The sequence continues at coordinate 17,037 of NW_026886307.1, forward strand.
AAAAACTTACCTCAGTTCCTGACGGAATTTTTTCTATAGAAAAAACTTACCTCGGTTCCTGTCGGAATTTTTTCTATAGAAAAAACTTACCTCGGTTCCTGTCGGAATTTTTTTCTATAGAAAAAACTTACCTCGGTTCCTGTCGGAATTTTTTTCTATAGAAAAAACTTACCTCGGTTCCTGTCGGAATTTTTTTCTATAGAAAAAACTTACCTCAGTTCCTGTCGGAATTTTTTTCTATAGAAAAAACTTACCTCAGTTCCTGTCGGAATTTTTTTCTATAGAAAAAACTTACCTCAGTTCCTGTCGGAATTTTTTTCTATAGAAAAAACTTACCTCAGTTCCTGTCGGAATTTTTTTCTATAGAAAAAACTTACCTCAGTTCCTGTCGGAATTTTTTTCTATAGAAAAAACTTACCTCAGTTCCTGTCGGAATTTTTTTCTATAGAAAAAACTTACATCAGTTCCTGACGGAATTTTTTTCTATAGAAAAAAGCATTCCTCAGTTCCTGGCGGAATTTGTTTCTATAGAAAAAAGCATTCCTCAGTTCCTGACGGAATTTGTTTCTATAGAATAAAGCATTCCTCAGTTCCTGACGGAATTTTTTTCTATAGAAAAAAGCATTCCTCAGTTCCTGACGGAATTTTTTTCTATAGAAAAAAACATTCCTCAGTTCCTGACGGATTTTTTTTCTATAGAAAAAAACATTCCTCAGTTCCTGACGGATTTTTTTTCTATAGAAAAAAACATTCCTCAGTTCCTGACGGATTTTTTTTTTCTATAGAAAAAAGCATTCCTCAGTTCCTGACGGAATTTTTTTCTATAGAAAAAAGCATTCCTCAGTTCCTGACGGAATTTTTTTCTATAGAAAAAAGCATTCCTCAGTTCCTGACGGAATTTTTTTCTATAGAAAAAAGCATTCCTCAGTTCCTGACGGAATTTTTTTCTATAGAAAAAAGCATTCCTCAGTTCCTGACGGAATTTTTTTCTATAGAAAAAAGCATTCCTCAGTTCCTGACGGAATTTTTTTCTATAGAAAAAAGCATTCCTCAGTTCCTGACGGAATTTTTTTCTATAGAAAAAAGCATTCCTCAGTTCCTGACGGAATTTTTTTCTATAGAAAAAAGCATTCCTCAGTTCCTGACGGAATTTTTTTCTATAGAAAAAAGCATTCCTCAGTTCCTGACGGAATTTTTTTCTATAGAAAAAAGCATTCCTCAGTTCCTGACGGAATTTTTTTCTATAGAAAAAAGCATTCCTCAGTTCCTGATGGAATTTTTTTCTATAGAAAAAAGTATTCCTCAGTTCCTGACGGAATTTTTTTCTATAGAAAAAAGCATTCCTCAGTTCCTGACGGAATTTTTTTCTATAGAAAAAAGCATTCCTCAGATCCTGACGGAATTTTTTTCTATAGAAAAAAGCATTCCTCAGTTCCTGACGGATTTTTTTTCTATAGAAAAAAGCATTCCTCAGTTCCTGACGGAATTTTTTTCTATAGAAAAAAGCATTCCTCAGTTCCTGACGGAATTTTTTTCTATAGAAAAAAGCATTCCTCAGTTCCTGACGGAATTTTTTTCTATAGAAAAAAGCATTCCTCAGTTCCTGACGGAATTTTTTTCTATAGAAAAAAGCATTCCTCAGTTCCTGACGGAATTTTTTTCTATAGAAAAAAGCATTCCTCAGTTCCTGACGGAATTTTTTTCTATAGAAAAAAGCATTCCTCAGTTCCTGACGGAATTTTTTTCTATAGAAAAAAGCATTCCTCAGTTCCTGACGGAATTTTTTTCTATAGAAAAAAGCATTCCTCAGTTCCTGACGGAATTTTTTTCTATAGAAAAAAGCATTCCTCAGTTCCTGACGGAATTTTTTTCTATAGAAAAAAGCATTCCTCAGTTCCTGACGGAATTTTTTTCTATAGAAAAAAGCATTCCTCAGTTCCTGACGGAATTTTTTTCTATAGAAAAAAGCATTCCTCAGTTCCTGACGGAATTTTTTTCTATAGAAAAAAGCATTCCTCAGTTCCTGACGGAATTTTTTTCTATAGAGAAAAGCATTCCTCAATTCCTGACGGAATTTTTTTCTATAGAGAAAAGCATTCCTCAGTTCCTGACGGAATTTTTTTCTATAGAAAAAAACATTCCTCAGTTCCTGACGGAATTTTTTTCTATAGAAAAAAGCATTCCTCAGTTCCTGACGGAATTTTTTTCTATAGAGAAAAGCATTCCTCAGTTCCTGACGGAATTTTTTTCTATAGAGAAAAGCATTCCTCAGTTCCTGACGGAATTTTTTTCTATAGAAAAAAACATTCCTCAGTTCCTGACGGAATTTTTTTCTATAGAAAAAAGCATTGCTCAGTTCCTGACGGAATTTTTTTCTATAGAAAAAGCATTCCTCAGTTCCTGACGGAATTTTTTTCTATAGAAAAAGCATTCCTCAGTTCCTGACGGAATTTTTTTCTATAGAAAAAAGCATTCCTCAGTTCCTGACGGAATTTTTTTCTATAGAAAAAAGCATTCCTCAGTTCCTGACGGAATTTTTTTCTATAGAAAAAAGCATTCCTCAGTTCCTGACGGAATTTTTTTCTATAGAAAAAAGCATTCCTCAGTTCCTGACGGAATTTTTTTCTATAGAAAAAAGCATTCCTCAGTTCCTGACGGAATTTTTTTCTATAGAAAAAAGCATTCCTCAGTTCCTGACGGAATTTTTTTCTATAGAAAAAAGCATTCCTCAGTTCCTGACTGAATTTTTTTCTATAGAAAAAAACATTCCTCAGTTCCTGACGGAATTTTTTTCTATAGAAAAAAGCATTCCTCAGTTCCTGACGGAATTTTTTTCTATAGAAAAAAGCATTCCTCAGTTCCTGACGATTTTTTTCTATAGAAAAAACCCTTCCTCAGTTCCTGACGAATTATTTTCTATAGAAAAAACCCTTCCTCAGTTCCTGACGATTTTTTTTCTATAGAAAAAAACCCTTCCTCAGTTCCTGACGAATTATTTTCTATAGAAAAAACCTTTCCTCAGTTCCTCTCGGAATTTTTTTCTCTAGAAAAAACCCTTCCTCAGTTCCTGACGAATTTTTTACTATAGAAAAAAACATGCCTCAGTTCCTGATAGATTTTTTCTATAAAAAACATTACTCAGTTCCTTACGGAATTTTTATACCCTTCACCACACTGTGGTACAGGGTATTATGTCATTGTGCATATGTTTGTAACAGGCAAAAGGAAACGAGATAGACACATGGTTCCTTTTGAGAATATGCATAGAACCACTTTCTGAGTCGATTTACGCATGTCCGTCTGTAGATGTTAAATTGTAAACAAAGTACAGGTCTCATTTATGATCTGATTTGGATGAAATTTGGCACAAGTCACTTATTTGGCCCAACGACGAACCCTATTGAAATTGGGAAAAATCGGTTCAGGTTTAGATATAGCTCCCATATATATGTTCGTCCGATTTAAGGTAAATGGGGCACCAAAAGCCCTCCATATCTTTCTATTTGCACGAAATTTTGCACAGAGTACTGAATTAGGACCATAATGATGTGTGCCAAATTTCGAGAAAATCGGTTCAGATTTAGATATAGCTCCCGTATATAGTTTAAGGTAAATGGTGCACCAATGTCCCTATATATCATTCGATTGGCATGCAATTTGGCATAGAGTACTGAATTTAGTGCAGAATGATGTGTGCCTAGTTTCGTGAAAATCGGTTCAGATTTAGATATATCTCCCATATATAGTTTCGCCCGATTTTAGGTAAATGGTGCAGCAAAGTCCCTATATATATATCTTTCGATTTGCATGAAATTTGGCACAGCGTACTGAATTAAGTCTTGAATGATGTGTGCTAAGTTTCGTGAAAATCGGTCCATATTTAGATATAGCTCCCATATATATTTTCGTCCGATTTTAGGTAAATGGTGCTCCAAAGTCCCTATATATCATTCGATTTGCACGAATTTTGGCATAGGGTACTGAATTAAGTCTTGAATGATGTGTGCAAAATTTCCGATTTTAGGTAAATGGTGCACCAAAGTCCCCATATATCTTTCGATTATGGTATATCGTACTGAATTAAGTATAGAATGATGTGTGCAAAATTTCATGAAAATCGGCTTAGATTTAAATACACTTCCTACATATATTTTCGTCAGAGTTTAAGTAAATGGTGCACTAAAGATCCATAGCTAGGCCGATTGACACAACGTACATAAGTTAATATAAAATAATCGCTGGCAAGTTTCCTTGAAATCGGTTCAAATGTAGGTATAGAATAGCTTCCATATATAATTTTGATTTATTCATGTTAATTGTACACCAAATAATCAATGGGTGTCTGATTGAGATTAAATATTAAACAGTGCATATGTTGATGTTAGTCGGTTTTGATATAGATAAAGATCACAAATTCAGTTCTTTCGTTCAATTTCATGTTAATGTTCCTTCGAAAAGGCGACGTCTTTTATGATACGTAGAATATACCCAAAGTGGTGAAGGGTATCATAATCGGCTCAGTCCGACTTTACTGCTTTCCTTACTGGTTTTCTATAGAAAATATTATCCTCTTTTCCTAACGATTTTTTACAGAGTTTTTTCTTCTCCCAGTTTAAGGTCTCCGATCCACTGTTCAAATGTCAGCAACATTTAATAGTCAACAACTATGTTTCTCATAGTTCGCATAGCTCACGTCAAGCCACACATGTGCATCCGATAAGACATTGGGAATAATTGCATGGATAAGTGGTGGTAAAGAGCAGCTGTCGTTGGTGTTGTTGAAATTTGGTTGAAATGCAACAGGCAGTTAGACTAACAACATCATCAGCACCGTAGTCATCGTCTTCGTTGATGCTGTTGTCAGCATCTCTGGTGTTACGAGCACCAACAACAACGACAACAACAGTAAAGCACCACACAAGTAGCCAACAGTAATAAAAACAACAACATCAACTGAATGTTAGCAACAGAAGTACCAACAACAACGACAACAGCACATCCGACTCTAACAAATCACTTTTCTTCCACAGTACCAACAACAAACAAAACATCTACCCTAAGACACTACCTTCGCATCCACCTTCCGACGTGGCTGAACACACACTTGGAGGTGGCAAAATGTTGAATTGGTTTGTAGAGCTGGTTCGTCGGATAAATGGCTGGGAAGTTGCTGGTTCGTCGTATTTGAAGAAGTCATCAAATCACACCTTAAATCAACAACAAACTACAACTACAAATGATGTAGTGTTTGCTGCTGTTGTTGTTGTTACTGCTGCTGAACAACAATAGCAAGGAATGACCCAGCCAGTGAACAGACGCCAAGAGAGAGATGTGTGCGGATTGAAGAAAGAGTAAGTGTCGAAAGACATTGAGAAATGATTCATGTTTTTTTCTTCTTCTTGTGTCGTACCTTTATTTTGTCTGTCACATTGGCCAGACACATACCAACACATGTGGGCTAATGCATTGCAAGACGTGTGTGTGCTGACGCGTCAAGAATTCTATCAACGAGGAGCGTTTGATCAATTACCCTTCATTGAAGATTTTCGATTATTGGCGACATGGATGAGATGGTGGGAACCATTGCACTTTTGTTATAAACCATATAGCGTTGAAAGGGAAGAGATGATCATGATTTCTGAGGAGCCATAAATGATCGTCAGAATAGGAATCAAAATCATTTGCAAGATCAATAAAATAACTCCTTTAAAGCTGTGGAGAGAATTTCTGTAAGAAAATTTCCTTTACTGATGATTCCTTCTGTCGAAAAACCTCGCCTTAGTTACTGAGGATTTGTTCCTATAGAAAAACTTATAATTTCTATGGTTTTTATACCCTTCACCACACTGTGGTACAGGGTATTATGTCTTTGTGCATATGTTTGTAACAGCAAAAGGAAACGAGATAGACACATGGTTCCTTTTGAGAATATGCATAGAATCACTATCTGAGTCGATTTACGCATGTCCGTTTGTCTGTCCGTCCGTCTGTCCATGTTAAATTGTAAACAAAGTACAGGTCGCATTTATGATACAAATTGGATGAAATTTGGCAAAGGTCACTTATTTGGCCCAAGGACGAACCCTATTGAAATTGAGAAAAAATCGGTTCAGATTTAGATATAGCTTCAATATATATTTTCGTCCGATTTAATATAAATGGTGTACCAAAGTCCCTATATATCTTTCGATTTGCATGAAATTTGGCATAGCGTAATGAATTTGGTCTAGAATGATGTGTGTTAAGTTTCGGGGAAATCGGTCCCGATTTAGATATAGCTCCCATACATATTTTCATCCGATTTAAGGTAAATGGTGCCCCAAAGTCCCTATACATCTTTCGATTTGAACGAAATTTGGCCCAGCGTACTAAATTTGTTCTAGAATGATGTGTATTAAGTTTCCTGAAAATCGGTCCCGATTTAGTTATTGCTCCCATATATATTTTCGTCCGATTTAATGTAAATGGTGTACCAAAGTGCCTATATATCTTTCGATTTGCACGAAATTTGGCATTGCGTAATGAGTTAGGACTAGACTGATGCGTGTCAAGTTTCTTGAAAATCGGTCCAGATTTAGATATAGCTCCCATATATATGTTCGTCCGATATAATGTAAATGGAGTACCAAAGTCTCTATATATCTTTCGATTTGCACGAAATTTGGAATTTGGAACTTATATATAGCTCCTACATATTTTTCTTCCGATTTTATGTAAATTGTGCACTAAAGACCAAAAGTTTGTCCGATTTTCACACAATTTTGTACAAAGAACTGTAGTTAATATAAATTAATCTCTGGCAAGTCTCATTGATATCGGCTCACATTATATATATATATATATATATATAAATGTAGCATGGGTTGCAGAATGACATGTTTATGGATCCATTTTCGTGCTTATGGGGTTTCAACGACTGTTAGGATTCATCTGATGAATATACCCAAAGTGGTGAAGGGTATCATATAGTCTGCCCCGTCCGAATATATTACTTTCCTTACTGGTTTTTTTTTTAATAAGGACGCTTTTTCTGTTTTTTTTTTTAATTTCTCGGCAGGTGGATCAGTGTGAATTCTTCTGATACCTGCCCTATAAGCTTTCAGAGGTTCGCTATAACATCGTTGGTTCTATTTCTCTCTAGGTTATGCTGATTTTTGCAAAGACGCCTGGTGGTGAAGTTCTATCTACCGTATGATAATTAAGATTGCTCTCTGAAGCACGCAAAAAGGTACTGGAACGAAAATATTATAGTATGCTGAAGTAAGAGAAGGTTCAACGACTCCTAATGACCGGTCATATTCAATGTAGCACTGGTATTCCCGAAGCACATTGGCATCGACAGCTGTCAGCTAGCGACATGATGACATTGTTCCTACTTTATAACGTAGATGTGGCATGCACCGATGATATAAACATCCTGTCGAGTTCAACGGAACGGATTTTGAGGTAATTGTTGGTCGGAGTCGTTATCCCTCGACTATTTTGTCTGCAGTTCGTATGGTAAATTCTATAGCCGAATATTTCGCGGCGGATATTTTCATATACTTAGCGAGGCAGAATTCTATATAATCGTCGGGAAAGTTGTTCAACCTTTCAAATACGATCTCATCGATAGGATTCGGCGCCCCATCTAACCATCATACACATACATAACGATTGTGAAATACGGAAAAGGTATAGGTTGAACATACCTGGAAACCCTACGGGTTTGGGACTTCTTACTTCGGAACTTCGCATACAACTTGTTCCTTCATTCAAAACTGAATGTCCAACTTTTCAACCTGCCCGGAGGTAAGTATTCTCGGCATCTAAAGCTTTGGAAAGGCACGGCCAGTTCTACGAAATCTAGGCTAACAATCCACAACTAAATGAGAGGAGGATAAATAATGCCTCAAAATTCTTCGGTAATGCTGATATCAAACTAAACGATTCAATTTTGCTGAATTTCTGGCTTTTGTCGCAGGACCACCTAAGTCATTATTCAGGTTTCGGAAACGGAATGGATGGTTATCGACAATTTGGGGACTTTAGATATATATATATATTCGGCGCCCCATGTAACCATCATACATATACATAACGATTGTGAAATACAGAAAAGGTATAGGCTGAACATATCTGGAAACATAATTCACCCTAGTGAAGTACATATCTCACCCTACGGTTGTTGGACTTCTTACTTCGGAACTTCGCATACAACTTGTGCCTTCATTTAAAATTGAATGTCCAACTTTTCAACCTGCCCGGAGGCATCTAAGGCTTTTGAAAGGGGCGGCCAGTTTTATGAAATTTAGGCTAACAATCCGCAACTAAATGAGAGGAAGATAAATAATACCTCAAAAGTCTTCGATACTGCTGATAATGCTGATATCAACCTATACGATTCAATTTTGGTGAAATTCTGGCTTTAGTCGCATGACCACCTATGTCATTATTCAGTTTCGGAAACGGAATGTATGGTTATCGACAATTTGGGGACTTTAGTCATATACTTATAGAGATTCCGTGCGGAATCTAATTCAATCGTTCGGTGTCCTTACATATAACTGATTATCCAGCATTTGAAGTGATGGAGGGCAATGCTGTTCATGTACTGTGTTGCTTGCGGACCACCTAAGTCATTATTCAGGTTACGGAAACGGAATGAATGGTTATCGACAATTTGAGGACTTTAGTCACTTATAGAGATTCCGTCAGGAATCTAATTCAATCGTTCGGTGTCCTTACATATAACTGATTATCCAGCATTTAAAGTGATGGAGGGCAATGTTGTTGATGTACTGTGTTGCCTGCGGAACCCAAGCAAATGATCCTCAATTGGGTAAATTTTCCTATTTCTGGAGAGGAGTAAGACCTCAAGAGTCTGTAAGATTCACATTTGCAATCATTTTTACTGGCTTCAGTAGCGGGATCGTTTGCATATTGCTCAAGGTTCGACTTCGATTGTTTCAGCATTACCGTAAATATTACGTCCGGGCCCAATTCTTTGCTCGCATCGAATGACACTTATAACATCGCCCATCACACCACCTTGTCGGAATACGACCACATATAGTACTCCTCTCTTTATCATGTAACTCTCCGTATGCTCGACAAACTGTTAGTTGAAATAACTAGGGGACCTCTCGGTTCGAGAGAGGCAAAGTCGTCATTTACTCACATCGGTTCAAATGTTGCAACATTCAATGCTAGAACTAATTATTCCGCATATGCTCATGACGAATCTACTAACCACCAACGTGACTTTCCTAACTCTGAGAACTGCGGGATCTAGGACGTCGGACCTCATCTCAAATTCAAGGTGTTCATTGAAATCTCCAAGTATGAGCAGGTTATTGTCCTCCAGAAAAATACTAATGTTAGGCAAAAGGCGGTATCACATTTAAATTCACAGTGTAGCTCAAGGGAAAAAGGTCTGGATTGAACGAAGTGAGGCAAATAAATACAATGCCCCTACCATCACTTCTGCTGGGATTCTTCCTCAGAACGTTTAAGGCTGAAATTTTAATTTAACTAGATTTCCTGCACCAATGTAGCACTATGCTTATACCCTTCACCACCCTGTGGTACAGGGTATTATGTCTTTGTGCATATGTTTGTAACAGGCAAAAGGAAACGAGATAGACACATGGTTCCTTTTGATAATATTCATAGAATCAGTTTTTAAGACGATCTATGCGTGTCCGTCCGTCTGTCTGTCCATGTTAAATTGTGAACAAAGTACAGGTCGCATTTGTGATCCGAATTGGATGAAATTTGGCAGAGCTCATTTGTTTGGCCCACGGACGAACCCTGTTGAAATTGGGAAAAATCGGTTCAGATTTAGATATAGCTTCCATATATATATATATATATATATATATTCGTCCGATTTAATGTACCAAAGTCCCAATTTATCTTTCGATTTGCACGAAATGTGGCACAGCGTACTGAATTAGGTCTAGAATGATGTGTGTTAAGTTTCCTGAAAATCGGTCCAGATTTAGATATAGTTCTCATATATACTTTCGTCCGATTTAATGTAAATGGTGTACCAAGGTCCATATATCTCATTCGATTTGCACGAAATTTGGCACAGCGTACTAAATTATTTCTAGAATGATATGTGTTAAGTTTCGTGAAAATCGGTTCAGATTTATATATAGCTTCCATATATATTTTCGTCCGATTTTATGTAAATGGTGTACCAAAGTCCCTATATATCTTTCGATTTGCACGAAATTTGGCATAGCGTAATGAACTAGCTCTAGAATGATGTGTGTTAAGTTTCCTGAAAATCGGTCCAGATTTAGATATAGTTCTCATATATACTTTCGTCCGATTTAATGTAAATGGTGTACCAAGGTCCATATATCTCATTCGATTTGCACGAAATTTGGCACAGCGTACTAAATTATTTCTAGAATGATATGTGTTAAGTTTCGTGAAAATCGGTCCAGATTTAGATATAGCTCCCATATATTTTTTCGACCGATTTAATGTAAATGGTGGATATACCGAAAGTGGTGAAGGTTTTTATATAGTCGGCCCCGTCCTACTTCACTACTTTCCTTACTGGTTTTTTTATAGAAAATAACTATTCTCAATAACTTAGGAGGGGTTTTCATCGTATAATTCGTAGACGAATTGTTTTTTTTTTTTTAGAAGAATACGTTTTCAAATTAGCCTTCCGGTTTTTCCACAAATGTCATTATAAAATTTACCTAACATACATTTATGTATGGATATCTAGATTCTAGATATCCATCTAATCCACCCACACACGGATATGACCTATTGGTGTCAACTCATATAACCTGGACTACTTAAATAAACACCTGTATTTAATAGAGCAGTGGGCAAGGATAGTAAAACAGGAAATGTCTAATAGAAAGAAAGACAACCAGACCAAAAACTGACCATGAATGACTTGCCAGGGTGCTTCGATGATTTGATGTAAAATTCAAACAACCAAACCGGAGAAAATAATTTGAAAAAAAATAAATAATAAAAATTACATGTTGTGTCAAAAACATATCAACTTTGTAAGCACACAAGTGTCGGTCTCTCCGTTTCGTCCGTTATTTCCAATGTAGTAAATTTGCCTGGAAGCAGTTGAAAGATTGTAAAGGAAACTGATGTTGCTGCTGTTACTGCCGCCGGTGTTTGGTTTCCAGCTACAACATCCACTCAATCATATGCGATTTCATTTTGAGTGAATCAGCTGCAAGGAAAGTTGTATAAGTTTCACATGATTTGATTGCAATGCAACCGTCGGGTATCAGCAGGTGGGTAGTTTGTGGAGAACAGTGGTGTTGTTAGGAATATTTCAGCAAAACAACCTAAGAAATTATATTTTTTAAGTCATGATTTTACTTATTTGTCTATTATCCGATGAAGCTTTATCTAAACCTGAAACGTCTTCAATCCAATACGCTATGCAATATTTCATGTCAAGCGAACAGACATTTGGACCATTTGCTTAAAATCGGACAAAATATATGAGGGAGCTATATCTACATCTGAACCGATTTCAAACTTAACAAAAATCATTTTAGACTAAATGCTAAATTTCGTGAATATAGAACAAACATAGAATTTCAACAAAACTTCACCGATGTTAAACTGTAATAAATTCAAAACGGCATGCAAAAATTTTGTCTCTATCGGAATACTTTGACAGAATGGTGCTCCTTTTAAATAAAATCGGACGAAACTATATATCTAAATCTGAACCCATTCCAATAAAACTTCGCATACATCAATCTGGACCTAATTAAGTTCTCTGTGCAAACTTTTGTGTCAATCGGATCAATATTGGGAGTTTGTTGCACAATTTCCATAAAATCAGACGAAACTATATGTAGGAGCTATATCTAAATCTGAACCGATTTTAACTAAACTTCGTATACATAAATATGTACCTAATTCAATACTCTGTGCAACATTTTGTGTCAATCGAACCAATGTTGGGAGTTTGGTGCACAATTTCCATAAAATCAGACTAAACTATATATGTGAGCTATACCTGAATGTGAACCGATTTCAACCAAACTTGGCATACATCAATTTGGACCTAATTCAGTACTCTGTGCCAAATTTGGTCTCAATAATCACGCTATCTTCTGAAGGAATGGATATAGGGTGCTGAAACTTTGCATAGGGTTGCCTTTTGTGTGTAGGCAGGTCAAGTTCTATGATGGGATATATCGGTCCACGTTTAGGGATAGCTCCCATATAATTTTCGGTATTTTTGGGGTTTTTGAGCACGTTTTTCAACCGAATTCGTTAAAATTTGGTACATTGGGTTCTTATTGGATACCAAATTTCTCCACAAAAAATTATAAATATAGGTCTATTTTTGCTGGTAGCCCCCATATAACGGTACCCTCTAATTTTCAGTATTTTGGGGGTTTTTATCATATTTTTCCACCGAATTGGCTGTAATTTAGTATTTTGAGTTATTAATAGGTTCCAAAACTCTCCACAAAAATTTTGAATATATGTCCAACTTTTTGAATAGCCCCCATTTAAGGGTACCCCCAATTTTCGGGGTTCTTGAGAGCGTTTTTCAACCGAATTCGCTGTAATTTTGTATTTTATAGTCGTATATGGTAACAAATCTCCCTACCAAAAGTTATTAATATTCGCCCCCTTTTTGGGGTAGTCACTATATAACCCCCCCCCCCTTTTTATATTAAAATAGTTATCTGATTTTTCCGCGTTTTGGGTTTATTCCCATGTGGTCGCATTCCACCATAGTTGTGTATATATTCTGTACTCGAAATATGGAATTCTAAGATTTGGCCATCTGTTTTAATCATTACACCTTCGGGGGATATCGAGGTAAAAACTAGAACGGTCAGTTCGAGAATGAAGCTAATATATCGGCCCCAGTTAGGCCTATCCCCCATATTATGATACCCATTTTTGGTATTTTCAATATTTAGCATGAAGAAAGGTATTGTGATGCCAAAATGTTTGGTTAGAAATGGAGCTATATCAGTCCTCATTTATGTGTAGAACCTCAAATAATTACAACTCCAACTGCACGGTAATTCCTACACGATGTAATGACCTCCAGAAACCTACACATAGAAATGTTTTTTCTGCAATGACCATTTTCTTGTTGAACCAGCAGCTTCCACCCATCCCGAAATAAAATCATGTGTACGTTGGTAATGGACGGCCTCATATCGAAAAAATCGGTACACATTTTGGAGTTTTGCGATTTTAGGACAAATCTCCATTAAAAATTACTGAAATTTGTATTTGGTATAAATTATGGTTTACAAGAACAACTGTTGGTATAGGTAGGGGAGACTGGGGCACCTTCGGCAATCGCGTTTTCGATATGAAGCTCTCACGGTACATCACTAGTTTCGATACATAGGTATCGAATATCGAAATAAATAACTGACATAAAGTTTGAAATTTCTAGCTAATAAGCTAGATGTTTCTGTAATATTTCAATTTCATTTCGTAAGTATTTCGTGTATAAAACTTTTTACATTTTTAAGGCAATTTTATTAAAAAGTGGTTAACTACGATGTGTATTATTATAGAAATATTTAAAAATATAATGTTTTTACAAAACTGATCGAATAAAATGGAAAAAAAACTAGAAAAAGTACATTCGGCATTTTATAGTGGGGCACATTCGGCCATATACAGATTATGCAATATTATTTCCTTAAAATGTTTTTGAGTTTGTCTTTAAAACTAATCCTTTAATATGGTTCGAAATTTCATATATAAGATCAAGCGTGCTTGTATTGACAAAAATGCGATAGAAAACCCCTATTTCTGATGGTGAGTGCGACCTTGAGATGTAACGTCCGCCGCTAGAAAATAAAGCCCTATAATTCGAAGATTGTGTGGCGTATTATAATCAAATAGAGCCTTTAGAGGCTATGACCAGGCTATGACTATGGTGCCGAATGTGCCCCAACCCGAGGTAGCTTCGGCATTTGATGGGACACATTCGGCGAATTTGACATATTTTTACAAAACTGTAAAATTTTTTAACTAATACCTTTTTTATCTTGTTGGTACTTTTTTTATAATTAATTTTCAAGGGAACAATAATCAGCCATAAAGTTGTTATATATGTTGAATAAATACTGAGATATAGAGCTCTAAAAAAGTGCGGAAGGTGCCCCAGTCTCCCCTATACTTGTTGGTATGTTCCCCATATTTTCATTTTAAGTAACTATCAGTGTACCTATGGTGGAGGGTATCCAAAGTTCGGCCCGGCCGATCAAGCGTGCTTGTATTGACAAAAATGCGATAGAAAACCCCTATTTCTGATGGTGAGTGCGACCTTGAGATGTAAACGTCCGCCGCTAGAAAATAAAGCCCTATAATTCAAAGATTGTGTGGCGTATTATAATCAAATAGAGCCTTTAGAGGATCTGAATTTCAACCAGACTGATAGCGATGATAATTACCAGGCTATGACTATGGTGCCGAATGTGCCCCAACCCGGGGTAGCTTCGGCATTTGATGGGACACATTCGGCGAATTTGACACTTTTTTACAAAACTGTAAAATTTTTTAACTAATACCTTTTTTATCTTGTTGGAATTTTTTTTTATAATTAAGTTTCAAGGGAACAATAATCAGCCATAAAGTTGTTATATATGTTGAATAAGTACTGAGATATAGAGCTCTAAAAAAGTGCCGAAGGTGCCCCAGTCTCCCCTATACTTGTTGGTATGTTCCCCATATTTTCATTTTAAGTAACTATCAGTGTACCTATGGTGGAGGGTATCCAAAGTTCGGCCCGGCCGAACTTAATCGTAATTTCTTTATAGTAGTTTCTTTAAAAATAATTTTAAAGAAACTAAATTCGGTAACATTTATTACCCTTTGTACTTTTGTAATACTTATTTCCAAAAAAATCTAAATTTCACATATAGGTTCACCCAAACCCAAATTTAACACGAATTAGTACACATTAATATCATAATTCAAAATTTAAGGATTCCAGCTTTATCGGATCACCTACATCCAAATTGTATCAATTGTAGTACTATTTAGTACACATTCAAATTGTACAAAATTTAGTGTCATTTAGAAAACATAAAACATAAGTAAGAAATCTTAACTCAAAATTTCTGAATTCTAGCTCTATCGGTTCTGCCAAAATTCAAATTGTACCAAATAGTACCAAAATTCAAGTTGTACCAAAAAGTATCAAAATTGTACCAATAGTACCATTTAGTACACATAGGTTCAAATTCACAAAACTACCTACCAACAGTAATCTTAAGTACAATTTTTTACTATTCCAGCTCTAAATCCAAATTGTATCAAATTCAGTACCATTTAGTACCCGTATGTACACATTTCCAAAACTACATTCATACCCCCAATCCTACGCTCCAACAATAATCATATTTCCAAATTTCAGTGTTTCAGCTCTATCGGTTCGCCTTAGTCCAAATTTAGTACCATTTAGTAAACATTAGCAGCAGTGATTTTTTGGATTGCAGCTTCACCTGATCCTCCAAATTCAAATTGTACCAAATTTAGTACTGTTTAGTACTTTTCGTATACGCTTTAAAAACCACCTCCTTATATCGACCCTACTTCTCAACCTTAATTCGGATTCCAAATTTCAAGTTTTTAACTTTATCCATTCACATGCTTGGAAATTGTACCAAATTTATTACGTTTTAGTACTTTTCATCTATCCTCCACCGGTTCGCCAAATACAAATAGTACAATATTTAGTGTCATTGTAGTACGAATTTCAAAAACCCAGCCTTATCTGGAAGTTGATGAATCGTTAAGTCAGTCCATAACTTTATTTTTTTTATTAGTGTATACATTTTTTTCAAAGACCAACAGGCGTGGATTTATTTAAAAATATTTTTCCCAAAGATGGATGGATGTTTTCTCTAAGGACCCGGATGTGTATTTCACTCATTGGATAAAATACACAAAGATTTTTTATACCCTTCACCCCACTGTGGTACAGGGTATTATGTCTTTGTGCATATATTTGTAACAGGCAAAAATAATCGAGATAGATCCATGGTTCCTTTTGAGAATATGTATAGAATCACTTTCTGATTCGATTTATGCATGTCCGTCCGTCTGTCTGTCCATGTTACATTGTAAACAAAGTACAGGTCGCATTTATGGTACGAATTGAATGAAATTTGGCATAAGTCGCTTATTCGACCCAAGGACGAACCCTATTGAAATTGGGAAAAATCGGTTCAGATTTATATATAGCTCCCATATATATTTTCGTCCGATTTAATGTAAATGGTGTACCAAAGTCCCTATATATCTTTCGATTTCCTCGAAATTTGGCATAGCGTACTGAATTAAGTCTAGAATGATGTGTGTTAAGTTTCGTGAAAATCGGTTCAGATTTAGATATTGCTCCCATATATATTTTCGTCCGATTTAATGTAAATGGTTTACCAAAGTCCCTATATATCCTTCGATTTGCACGAAATTTCACATAGCGTACTGAATTAAGTTTTGAATGATGTGTGCAAAGTTTCGTGAAAATCGGTTCAGATTTAGATATAGCTCCCATATATAGTTTCGTCCGGTTTAAAGTAAATAGTGCTGGTGCACCATATATCTTTCGATTTGCACGAAATTTGGCACAGAATACTGAATTAGGTCCAGAATGATGTGTGCTAAGTTTGGAGAAAATCGGGTCAGATTTATATATAGCTCCCATATATATTTTCGTCTGATTTAATGTAAATGGTGCACCAAATATCCTATATTCCTTTCGATTTGCACGAAATTTTGCACAGCGTAATGAATTAGGTCTAGAATGATGTGTGTTAAGTTTTCTAAAATCGGTTCAGATTTGGTATGGGTTGCAGAATGACATGTTTATGTATCCAATTTCATTTTACTGGTCCTTTAAAAATGCGACGTCTGTTAGGATTCATCTGTTGAATATACCCAAAGTGGTGAAGGGTATCATATAGTCGGCCCCGTCCGGCTTTACTACTTTCCTTACTGGTTTATTAGTGTAGACCTTTTTTCCAAAGACCAACTGGCGTGGATTTATTTAAAAATATTTTTTTTTCCAAAGATGAATGGATGTTTCCTTTAAGGTCCTGGATGAGTATTTCACTCATTGGACAAACTATTGGCTACGAGAAAATTTCTTCAAATAGTTTATTAGAGATTTTTTTTCCGGTCACAACGATTTTTTCTATAGTAATAATTTAACCTCGGTCCTATAAATCTATTAATGGAAGACAACGTTCCGTTGGCCTCTATCCTAGCGCCAAGTGTGTTTTTTGCCATTTTAATCTATTCTAATTCAATAATAATTAAAAAAAGGATATTCCTTTTATTATCCTGCATCTGTAATTACAAACAATTTTCTTTTAATTCTCTTTGTAAAAAATAAAACAAATATTTAAACACAAATCTACAAAAAACAAAGTGGTGGAAGGAGCGGAACCCCGTTTTGTGTCTGAAGACCTTAATTTGCTACTTAAAAATTCACTTTCAAAGCACTGTCGTCCATTTGTTGACAGACGGACGGACGGACACAACATGACTCGCAGAAGAAAAATCCGTCAAAAGAAAAACTCTTCAACCAATTTGTTAGTAAACACACAACTGACAACAGACACACACACACACACACATTTGCACACATGCACATTCATTCATACACGCTCGTTTCCAGTTGATGTCTAGTGGTAGACAGAAAGCCACAAATCAAATAAATAACCAACTCTGTGAAATGTTTCTGCTCTTCGTCTTGGGCTTCCTCTTTTTCATTACGAATTTCTTTTTTTTCTGTTGATGTTTGAAAACTATGAATTTTTATATCATTTAAATGTAACAGACACACACACACTCAAAAAATAAATGTGGTGACGGACAAACAAGGTGGACAGACGGACAGATAGATTGGTTTAATGATAGATAAACAAATTAACAGATAAACGAACTCCTAACATTGTGGAAAGATGGACAGACAAACAGACGACCAGATCGGATTGAGTGGAATGGCTAAGGTAAAAGTAACAACTTGCCGCTCCGACAATGTTGATAAAAAGCTGCCAAAGGCGGGCGGCGTTGATGTTTTGTGATGTCCAGCCAACCAACCAACCAGCCGTACATCCACTTAAACAGCAACAACAACAACAACAACCCAACAAGTTGTAACCAACCAAACTAACCGCCAAGACCACACCAACAAAAACATGCATTTAAGTGAAGTGCATTCGGATTTTGATATCTTAAGTGTTGCCTCGGTGTGTATCTCCACCTCCAGTGTGTGTGTGTGTGATAAGCTAATTAACATTGACCGCCTGTAATCTTCACCTTCCATTGCCGCCTTTTTTCTAACGACATGAAATGTTTATTTGCTTTGCTTGTTAAATTGACTAACAATCAGGGACTGGGAATGGCTTAAATGGATAATCATTAACTGGTCGATTCTTGCGGTTGGGCATTTCTAAATTGGTCATTATAATGGATCTTCATGGCTTCTATTTCTTTGTTTGATGCAAACGGTTACATTTTATTTACTCAAAAGCAAGTAAAATACCAGTGAACGGAGCAGTATAGTCAGGCGGGGTCGACCATATGATACCCTACACAGCTTCCATGAAAATCTAACTTTCTGGGGTTCTATATTCTGATCTTGGCAATATTTCGCGATATTTGCACACTCTTGACGGACTAGAGGTCAACAAATATTACTAATATTCAGTACAGATTCCTTTCACTGTGGGTTGTGTTGTTTGGCTTTCAATTGTGTATAGATCGACTCGAAAAAAACCAAAAATTAAGTTTTCGGTCTAATTCATCCCAAAATTATTATCTGATCATCACCGAAAATAATAGCCGTTGTAATTACCCATACCTGGATACTCATGGAAAATGTGGTAATGGGTTACTGAATAATATATCAATACGTAAGAACCTGTAAATATTTAAGTGTATCACCCACATCCGAGTACATACGACAATATAATTGGTATCAATTTAAAGGTCAACTACCCCTCTTGGATATACTTTCAACGTCTCGGGTCTATGCCCTTCAGGAGTAAACATATACGCCATAGAATACACATTTTTTAATTTTCACACAAAAATCGGGGTCCATTTAACCCGGTAAATATTGACCGATCTTTATGAAAAAACGCATGGATATTTTTTGGCCCGATTCCCTTTTCCATGTAAAATTTCGTGATGTTCGGACCATAATTGTGACCGATAAAAATTTAGTATTTGGTCCATTTCATCCCTTAAATATTAACCGATCTTTACCAAAAACAATAGGGGTCTTCATTGGGCAGAGCCCATCCTACAAAATTTCGTGAAGATTGGTCCATAACTGTGGCCCTAAACCAAAATTTAGCAAGTAACTATTAAGAAAAAGGACCAACGTCGGACGGGACCAACCACCTTGGATATATTCAAGAGAAGCACAAAGAATCTCACCCTAACTCACTTTAAATTATATAATAAAAGAATGCAAGTCACCATTTACAAACCAGTAAAAAAATAATAAAGACGGACGGGATCCCCAGTAACCATCCGTTTTAGAAATGAGCATATCTTATTCCGTTTGGTCAAGGCTTCGCAGATGGAAATTCGATTCATTCTATTGTTATACCCTTCACCACACTGTGGTACAGGGTATTATGTCTTTGTGCATATGTTTGTAACAGGCACTTTCTGAGTCGATTTACGCATGTCTGTCTGTCCGTCCGTCCATGTATTTTTGTTAACAAATTATGGTCCTATTTGAATAAAATTTGGCACAGTTCACTTATTTAGCCCAAGGACGAACCCTATTGAAAATCGGTTTGGATTTAGCTATAGCTCACATATATAGTTTCGCCCGATTTAATGTAATTGGTGTACTAAAGTCACTATATGTCCTTCGATTTGCTCGAAATTTGGCATTGCGTACTGGATTGAGTCTAGAATGATGTGTGCTAAGTTTCGTTCGGTTCAGATTTAGATATAGCTCCCATATATAGTTTAGCCCGATTTTGGGAAAATGGTATGCCAACGTCACTATATATCTTTGGATTTGCACGAAATTTTGCACAGCGTACTGAATTAAGACTAGAATGATTTGTGTTAAGTTTCCAGAAAATCGGTCCAGATTTAGATATAGCTCCCATATATATATTTGTCCGATTTTATGTAAATGGTTTACCAAAGTCCCTATATATCTTTCGATTTGCACGAAATTTGGCATAGCGCACTGAATAAAGTCTAGAATGATGTGTGTTAAATTTCGTGAAAATCGATTCAGCTTTATATATAGCTCCCATATATACAGTGGTGGTCACAGAATTAAAACATTTACTGTGGTAAAAATTTTTTGATCAGCCCTCGATTCGTTTGAAGTATTTTTGAAAATTTTTTAATTCAGAACACTTCGATATACTGCACTCAAGAGATTTAGTGTGAAAATGGAAAATTATTTCATGCAATTTTTCCATAAATAACGGTTTTTATGAAAATGCATCGACTTTGAAGTGGCCATATAATTAAAACATTGTGTGATTTTTTACTTGACTGCATTTTTTGAAAATATTTTTTAAAAAAGCTCTTTAATTTAGTTAAATTATGTAAGCTAAGCACCGATAAAATCATTTACTGATAATTTCTTTTGAAAAAATCTGTAAAATCTATCAAAAATGCCAAAAATGTGTTCAGTACACCTTACATTCAGAAAATAACCCTTATTATAGAAAATAAAGGTCCGAATGCACCAGAAATTGCTAGAATTAGTAGAAAACAATAAATAATTCTCAAAATAAATAAATATTTGAAATAAAAACTCAAAAAATTGGAATTAACCTAAAAGAACGATTCAATTTCGATAGCCTTTATTGAAGAAGGCCGGAATATTTTTGCAGTATGTGAGGAAATATCGATTGATATTGGCATTTATTATATCAAATCGATTGTTCGAGTAGTACAGAATATATTTTATCAAAAAATATACCAGTCACAACAGAAAGAACAGAGATCAACGCCTATGTTGACGTGTAAAAGTTCTGCCACACAGCAGCATTTTTGATGCTCAACTCAAGACTTTAAATATTTGCCAAATTGTTAAATTTTTTTATTTTTTTTAGGCTAAAATAGGTTAAATGGGCGTTATTCTATTCAAAAAATATTATTTTGGAAAAATATTGTCATGTTCAATAGATTTTAAGGGTCAAGAGTTAACCATCAAACATGCTGCTGTGTACCAGAAACGTTTTCTCGTCAACATAGGTGTTGATCTCTGTTCGTTCTGTTGTGACTGATAATTTTTTTGATGAAATATATTCTGTACTACTCGAACAATCGATTTGATATAATAAATGCCAATATCAATCGATATTTCCTCAAATACTGCAAAAATATTCCGGCCTTCTTCAATAAAGGCTATCGAAATTGAATCGTTCTTTTAGGTTAATTCCAATTTTTTGAGTTTTTATTTCAAATATTTATTTATTTTGAGAATTATTTATTGTTTTCTACTAATTCTAGCAATTTCTGGTGCATTCGGACCTTTATTTTCTATGATAACGGTTATTTTCTGAATGTAAGGTGTACTGAACACATTTTTGGCATTTTTGATAGATTTTACAGATTTTTTCAAAAAAATTTATCAGTAAATGATTTTATCGGTGCTTAGTTTACATAATTTAACTAAATTAAAGAGCTTTTTTAAAAAATATTTTCAAAAAATGCAGTAAAGTAAAAAATCACACAATGTTTTAATTATATGGCCACTTCAAAGTCGATGCATTTTCATAAAAACCGTTATTTATGGAAAAATTGCATGAAATAATTTTCCATTTTCACACTAAATCTCTTGAGTGCAGTATATCGAAGTGTTCTGAATTAAAAAAATTTCAAAAATACTTCAAAAGAATCGAGGGCTGATCAAAAAATTTTTACCACAGTAAATGTTTTAATTCTGTGACCACCACTGTATATTTCTAAGTTTCGTGAAAATCGGTTCAGATTTAGATATAGCTCCCATATATAGTTTCGCCCGATTTTAAGTAAATGGTATGCCAAAGTCCCTATATATCTTTCGATTTGCACGAAACTTGGCATAACGTACTGAGATAAGTCTAGAATGACTTGTGCTAAGTTTCGTGAAAATCGGTTCAGATTTAGATAGAGCTCCCATATATATTTTCGTCCGATTTAAGGTAAATGGTACACGAAAGTCCCTATATATATTTCAATTTGCACGAAATTTTGCACAGCGTACTGGATTGAGTCTAGAATGATGTGTGTAATATGTCTTCAAAATCGATTCAGATTTAGATATAGCTCCCATATATAGTTTCGCCTGATTTTAGGTAAATGGAGCACCAAAGTCCCTATATATCTTTTGATTTGCACGAAACTTGGCATAACGTACTGAGTTAAGTCTAGAATGACTTGTGCTAAGTTTCGTGAAAATCGGTTCAGATTTAGATATAGCTCCCATATATAGTTTCGCCCGATTTTATGTAAATGGTACGTCAAAGTCCCTATATATCTTCCGACTTGCACGAAATTTGGCATTGCGTACTGGATTGAGTCTAGAATTATGTGTGTAACATTTCGTGAAAATCGGTTCAGATTTAGATATAGCTCCCATATATAGCTTCGCCCGCTTTTGGGTAAATGAAGCACCAAAGTCCTTGAAAATCATTAGATTTGCACGAAATTTATCACAGCGTACTGAATTAAGACTAGAATGATTTGTGTTAAGTTTCCTGAAAATCGGTTCAGATTTAGATATAGCTCCGGTATATATTTTCGTCCGATTTAAGGTAAATGGTCAATAATGATGTGTATTTCCTGAAAATCGGTTCAGATTTAGATATAGATCCCATATTTATTTTCGTCCGATTTTACACAACATTGACACAAAATTTTCCACAACGTTTTGAAGTTAGTATAACCTAGAAATTAGATATAAATTCTGCACAAAATTCCCCAGGTGGGTCCGATTGGCACAACATTTTGCACAACGTACGGAAGATAATATAACATAGAGTGTGACAAGTTTCGTTGAAATCGGTTTAGATTTAAATATTGCACTGAAATTAATATTGCCTAACATTTGCCAAGTTCTGTAGATATAGCTCCCATATACAGTTTCGTCCGATCTTAGTTAAATGGTACACCAAAGACCCAACATTAGGCCGATTGACACAAAATTTTGCACAACGTACTGAAGTTAATATAACCTAGCATGTGAAAGTTGTTGTTGAAATCAGTTCAAATTTGGATAGAGCTACCATATATATTTTCTCCCGATTTTAAGTAAGTGATGCATCAAGAACTCAAAACATGTGACAAGTTTCGATGAAATCGGTTTAGATATCGATTTAGCTTTTATATATATTTTCGTCCGATTTTAAGTAAAGGGTACACCATGATTTACAAAATTTTATCCCATTGTAAGAAGCAACTCTATATCTGACCAAATGAAAAATTTAGTCTGTTAGGATTCATCTGTTGAATATACCAAAGTGGTGAAGGGTATCATATAGGGTATCATATACTTTCCTTACTGGTAGTAAAGATCCACCTAGACCCACCTTCAAGTATACCGATCATCATATCTCGACTAGCTGAGTCGATCTAGACATGTGTGTCCGTCTGTCCATTATAATTTGTAAACACGATACTGGCCACAGTTATGGACCAATCTCCACGATTTTGCGTGTAGGATGGGTTCTGGCCAATGGAAACCCCTATTGTTTTTGGCAAAGATCGGACCAAATACTTTATTTTTATCGGTTTTTCTGGTCGATCCTGAGGCCGCAATTATGGTCCAAACGTGGCGAAATTTTACATGGAGAAGGGGATCGGGCAAAAGAATAAGCATGCCTGTTTTGATAAAGATAGGCCAATATTAAGCGGGTCAAATGGACCCTGACTTTTGTGTGAAAAATTACAAAATTTGTATTCTATAGCGTATATATTTACCCCTTTATAGCGTATATATTTATCGCTTTGAAATTTTCCATGGGACCCAGGTATGATCAAGGAAAACGCCTATCATTTGCGGTGATATTCAGATAATAATA
The DNA here is from genome assembly GCF_032173495.1 of Musca vetustissima. Lineage (NCBI taxonomy): Eukaryota > Metazoa > Arthropoda > Insecta > Diptera > Muscidae > Musca > Musca vetustissima. Next base: position 41,078 of record NW_026886307.1, read on the forward strand.
TTGGGATAAAGTGGACCGAAAATTTATTTTTTTGTGTTTTTTCGAGTCGATCTATAAGCCACAATTGAAAGCCGAACATAACAACACAATCCACGGTGAAGGTCAAGAGGGTGCAAATATTGTCCAAGATCAGCATATAGAACCAGATTTTCGTGGAAGTTGTGTAGGGTATCATATGGTCGGCCCCGTTTGACTATACTGCTCCGCTCTCTGGTTTAAACATTATTTTTTATATCACATGCCTAGGCGTGAATTTTCAAACAATATTTTTTTTTCTATTTCTTCCCTTTGGGCTGGATTTTTCAAGGAATTGTTCCAGAACTGACCCAGGCGTGGGGGTTTCAAAGAATAAGGCCATCCCAGGATCTAGGTGTGAATTTCTGAATGTATCCATGTTCTATGCCTTGCCTTATGCGTGGAATTTGAAATCATTTAGGGTTTTAAAGAATATTTTTCTAGCACAGATCTAGGCGGCATTTTTAATGACTTTAAATATTATCACTGACCTAGACGTGGACTTTTAAAAAAATATTTGTTATATCAAAGTTACTAAATCAAGAAGTCGATATTATAAGGAATATTTTCCCAGCCACTGTCCTAATATTTTTTCACAGAGCCCTGGACGTGGATTTTGTAATACTTTTTTTTTCTATCACAGCCCTTTGAGCGGCTGCAACAAAAAAATTACAAAAAACCTCATCATTAGAAAAGTTGTCGTTTGTCATTCATTTCCATTTACTCCTTTGACCACTTAAATTGTATTCTCTCAAGTGGTCATTAATGTGAGGAGCCTGTTTGTGTGTGTGTGTGTGTGTTTCCCCCTATCTTAAGTGACAATTCCAAGAAAAGGGCTGGCTGACTGAGTCAGTTGTCTGTCATCTTCTGTTTGTTGTCCAGTAATTACGAGAATAGTTCTTTAGATTTGTGACAATTTATCAAAAAGAAGGCAGGAGTTGTTTGGTGGACGATTCTCTAATTAGGATAACTTTACCAGTAGTAATAAATGTATGGCTACTATGATTTTCTTCTTGTTGTATTTTTTATGATAAAGATAATTAATTGTTTTTTTGCTTCAATTGACATTAGTTTTCAAATGAAAACTCAATTAATTTTGAACGTGTTCAATGGGAAACAATAGGGATGTTGAGGTTTTTTTTCACAAATGCTCTTGAAATTAATTATCGCAGATTAGAAAATAATTATCGAAGTTTTTTTAATAGAGTGAGTAGAGGTTTTAATGGTGTTTGGGAGTATGGAATGAAAATTCTAAGGAAATATATTAGATTTTGTTGCTAAATAAAATTGGATGAAAAAAAAATGTGATATTTATCTAAATGTGAATCTACCTAGATCTATCCATAAAGTATGCCAATCGACTTCAAACAAATATAAATAGGTCATCCGTTGGGCTATGTCTGCACTTCTAGAAAACGCAACTACACAATTCTATGCTCAATTTTGTGAGTTGTGCAAAATTTGATGTCAATCTGACTAACATGATGCCCAATTTACTTGAAATCGGGCGAAAATATATATGGAAGCTCTATCCAAATATTGAGCGATTTCAAACAAACTTGTCACTGGTTAGGTTATACTAATTTCGGAACGTTTTGTTCCTATTGGTTCCTTAGTACGTCAATTACTTAAAATCAATCTATAATAAAAGGGAGCTATATCTAAATCTGGACCGATTTTCACGAAACTTGACAGACATCATTCTAGGCTCAATTAAGTACGTTATGCCAAATTTCGTGCAAATCGAAGGATATATAGGGACTTTGGTGGACCATTTACATCAAATCGGGCGAAACTATATATGGGAGCTATATCTAAATCTTAACCTATTTTCACGAAACTTGGCAGACATGATTTTAGACTCAATTCAGTACGTTATGCCAAATTTCGTGCAAATCAAAAGATATATAGGGACTTTGGGCACCATTTACATGAAATCGTACCTGCGTACGTCCCTGAGTCAGGGTATGTAAAGCCGCGAAATATTGGTCCTAAACCCAAGTATTTCGATCGTCATATCTCGACTAGCTTAGTCGATCTATAATATCATGCCTATAGAGGCCACAATCGTCATAAAATTTAGCATGTTGTAATGATCGATTAATATTGAGGGGATGAAATGTACCAACAACTTCATTTTACAGAGGCCACAATTATGGTCCGAACACCAAGAAATTTTACACCAGGAAGGGAATCTGACGAAAAAATAAGCATGACTGCTTTGATAAAGATCGATCAATTTTTAGCGGTCCAAAAGGTCCCAGACTTTGGTGTGAAAAATGACCAAATTTGTATTCTAGGAGAAGATGATTATTTTAGGTTGGGGAAAAACATGCACCGTTTTGATGTATGATTTGTTGCCATTTTAAAGGTCCGCCATACACTCCGTACTTGGCAATAAGCGTTTATCATATTTTCCTTGCATTGCAAAATTTCTTTAATGATAAAATATTGGCAGGACTTCTATGAGAGATCATAATGCCTCTCTCATAGAAGTTGTGCTTTCTATTTGCAAAAATAAACTCTAGTAGTCGATTTTCACAATCCTCCCTATATACCAATTTTTATACCCTTCACCACAGGGTATTATGTCTTTGATACAGGGTACTATGTCTTTGTGCATATGTTTGTAACAGGCAAAAAGAATCGATATAGACCCATGGTTCCTTTTGAGAATAAGCATAGAAACACTTTCGGAGTCGATTTATGCATATCCGTCGGTCCGTCCGTCCGCCTGTCTGTTCGTCCGTCAGTCTGTTGATGTTAAATTGTAAACAAAGCACAGGTCGCATTTATAATCCGATTTGGCTGAAATTTGGTACAGCTCATTTATTTGGCCCCAGGACGAACCCTATTGAAATTGGGAAAAATCGGTTCAGATTTAGATATACCTTCAATATATATTTTTTGCATAGCGTACTGAATTAAGTCTAGAATGATATGTGCTAAGTTTTGTGAAAATCGGTTCACATTTAGATATAGCTCCCATATATAGCTTCGCCCGATTTTTGGTAAATGGTACACCAAAGTCCCTGAAAATCTTTCGAATTGCACGAATTTTGGCATAGCGTACTGAATTAAGTCTAGAATGATGTGTGCTAAGTTTCGTGAAAATCGGTTCAGATTTAGATATAGCACCTATATATAGTTTCGCCCGATTTTTGGTAAATGGTGCACCAAAATCCCTCAAAATATTTCGATTTGCACGAATTTTGGCATACCGTACTGAATTTAGTCTAGAATGATGTGTGCTAAGTTTCGTGAAAATCGGTTCAGATTTAGATATAGCACCTATATATAATTTCGCCCGATTTTTGGTAAATGGTGCACCAAACTCCCTCAAAATATTTAGATTTTCACGAATTTTGGCATAGCGTACTGAATTAAGTCTAGAATGATGTGTGCTAAGTTTCGTGAAAATCGGTTCAGATTTAGATATAGCTTCCATATATAGTTTCGCCCGATTTTTCGTAAATGATGCACCAAAGTCCCTCAAAATCTTTCGATTTGCACGAATTTTAGCATAGCGTACTGAATTTATTCTACAATGATGTGTTTCGTGAAAATCGGTTCAGATATAGATATGGCTCCATATATAGTTTCGCCCGATTTTATGTAAATAGTGCACCAAAGTCCGCAAATATCTTTCGATTTTAAGATAAATTGCTGAATTAAATCTGGAATGATGTGTGCAAAGTTTCGTGAAAATCGGTTCAGATTTACATACACCTCTATATATATTTCTGTCCGATTTTAAGTAAATGGTGCACTAAAGATCTATAGCTAGGCCAATTGACACCAATTGACACTGATGTTAATATAAATTAATCTCTGATAAGTTTCCTTGAAATCGGTTCAGATATAGATATAGCATAGCTTCCATATAATTTCGACTTTAGGATACATATGCTGAATATACCCAAAGTGGTGAAGGGTATCATATAGTCGGCCCAGTCCGACTTTACTACATTCCTTATTGGTTTATCATTAAAGAAATTTGCAATGCAAGAAAAATATGATAATCGTTTAGTGCCAAGTCCGGACTTTATGGCGGGTGCATTAAACCTTCCCAACCAAGCTCCCGATGTATTGGCGAGTCACTGTAGATGTGTGTGGCCTAGCGTTGTCCTGGTGGAATACGACACCTTTCCTGTTGGCCAATTCTGGCAGTTTCTGGTCAATTGTAAATGGTTTAAAACAGTTTTATGGTCGATTTTTAGCTCCTGGGCGATGTTACGACTGTTAACATGCCGGTCAACTTCGATAATTTCTCAGATTTTATCGACATTTTCGACGACCGGCCTGCATCTTTAACATCGAAACTTTACGAGAAAGTATTTGCCTCATCTGCTTGCGCAACATTGGGAGTGGTAAAATTCGCCTTTGAACAAATTGAGAAGGAGTCTGTCAAAGTGGGCCTGGCAGTAAATGACGAGAATATCAAGTTGATGGCATCAACGCTCAAGACGTTTAGTACACTCGGACTAACTGTGGAACTAGAGAACTACAGCTTAAATAAAACTAATGAGATCAGTTTTGAAATTCGGAGGAGAATAGTGTTGGTCACCAGATGCTACTACGGTCTAAGTAAGCAATGTCATTCCGTGTAACTTTTATTTATTTTTATTTTATTTTATTTATTTATCGATATAAATCTAGCACCGTGAGAATAATAAAATTCTTATGAAGTGGTGCTAGTGGTACATTGAATATTTCAAGAGTATATTACGAATAAAGATAGTAACAAAATATGTTTATTGTTCATTTTATATAAGATATTCTTGTAATTCATGTTTGAAACGCAGGATGTTGCTTATAACCTGTATATTAGGTGGAAGATTATTCCAAAGACGAATAGTTGGTATGAAAAATTGTTTTTCCGATTTGGAAGTTTTAAATTTTAATTGTATTATTTTCTTGCCTCTGTTAGATCTGGCAAATTGTATTCTTTTTATTAAGTACTAAGGTTGGTTGTTTATTATAATTTTATGAAGAAATACGAGAGCTCTATATTTAAGGTAGTTTTCAAATGTCATGTTGAAAATCTTATAGGCAAGCTCAGAAATTCGATCACTACGTTTTTTATTAAATATATATCTTGCAATGTTATTAAACGTAACTTTAAGCTTGCGTTGGACAGCATGATCACAGTTGTAAATAACTTCGGAGCCATATAAAAGAGTCGGAACAAGGTATGATTTTGCAAGTAACATGCGTATTTCCATGGGTGTAGAGGTATGAACTGCCCAGAGGTTTCGTAACATTCCATGTACTTTTCCTGCTGTTATATTAATGTGAGTCGACCATGACAGCGTTTCATTAAATACCACTCCTAGATTAGAAGCGAAGCTGACGTATTCAATTGTAGAATTATTAACTTTTAAGGCATTTTTTTGAGTTTGTTGTTTGTTTCTACATATGTGTATGCATTTTGACTTAAGGGGGTTTATTCCTAGCATGTTGTTTTCAGCCCAATTAGATATGTTTCTCAAATCATCATTAATTATATTTATCGTAAATTGTAAATTTCTTGTGTTTGATCCTAGATATAATTGAACATCATCAGCATATATATGTAATTTGCAATGTGTCAGTGACTCCGGTAGATCGTTGATGTAAATGCAAAATAATAGAGGGCCCAAAACCGATCCTTGGGGAACACCGTGTTTTACAGGCAACTGCAAAGAGAACATATTGTTGTGAAAAACTGCTTGTGATCGGTTGCTCAAGTATGAATTAATAAGACGGCATGCAGAGGCAGAGAAGTTAAAAAATTTTTGGAGTTTCAGTAATAGAATGTTATGGTTTACGGTGTCAAATGCCTTGCTGTGATCTAGAAGTACGAGGAAGGAATCTTGCATATTGTCTTGATTACATCTTAGATCTTCAGTGACGTCCAAGAGGGCAGTAACACAGCTTCTGTTCTTCCTAAATCCAGACTGATGTTCAGTAAGCATGTTATTTTTAGTGAGATATTCATTGATTTGCTTGTACATCAAGGTTTCCAATACTTTAGATATTAAAGGCAATATTGCTATAGGACGATATTCATGGTTAGCTTTGGGAATTGGAATAATTTTCGCTTTTTTCCATGCACCAGGGAAGGTAGATTTAACAAGAATGGTATTTAATATATATATTATGTAGGGTAGAATTTTTGGTAAGATTAATCTTAGTAGCTTCGGATCGATACCATCCATACCCTCGGCATTCGATTTAATTTCCTTGAATGTTGAAATAACTTCAGTGTGTTCGACACATCTGAAGGAAAATTCATTTTCATTATGAACAATATTCAAGCGTGAGTAAAAATTCTCGGAATTGACGGCCAAGTTTGGGCCAACGAATTTTAGATTTAACTCTTCAACATCGATATCATTATTTGAATGGGATCTATATTTGTTTCCAATGCCGATTTCTTGTATTTTCTTCCATTTACATTTGCTGCTTAATGCAGTTGAAAATTTGCATTTGTAGTAAATATATTTAGCCTTTTGTATACATCTTGTTACTTCACGTCTCAAAGATTTGAATTGTTCATAGAGCTATGGTGTTTTGTATTTTTTCCATCGTTTGTAGCTATAATCTCTTTTATATATAATATCTTTGATATGATTATTAAACCATGGCTTCTCTTCATTCTTCGGTGAAAATGTTTTTAAGGGCACACATTCATCCAAAATAAGATAACATTTTTCTTGGAGAAACATTACTTGGTCATTTGCATTTGTCATGGTATAAATTTCATCCCAATAAATATTGAATAAGAGGTAATTTAAAAGGTTATAATTTGTTTTGCTAAAATTGCGATATGAAATGATTTCATTTGTGATGATGACATCAATATCATAAACCATATAAAGAAGGTCGTGTTTAGAAAACACTGGAGCTGATAGCTGATCATACAGTAGTATTTTTGATAGTTGGTTAGAAAAAATAATGTCGATTAGGCTATTCGAACTAGTATGAAAATGAGTAGGATTTGTGGTGTTAACTGGATATAAGTCGATCATTTGAAACTCATCGGCTAACATATTTTCGAGCAGAATATTGCTGTTAAAATCGCCGCAAATAATAATATCATTGTATGTCACTGAAATATTTTGTAAGTCTGAAAGCAGTTCAGTAACTTCTGAATGTTTATTCGGTCTGTAAACGCAGCCAATAAGACATTTTTGAGACATTTTTAGATTTAACTCCATGATATAACTTTAAATATATGTAAAAATATGATAACATTAATTTAAAATTAATTTTTAAAAATAACTGTCTGTTTAGATTTATTGATTTATACGTATATGATTGGTAACGCATAAACATTGTTGTTGGCAACACTGTAAGTTGACATAGCTGTTGGCAACAATAAGAATGACATTTAGTTAACACCTTCTCCATTGCACGAGTGATCAAGCACAGGTTGTTGAGAGAAGCGAAAGAGAGTATTTAGTTGATCTATGGAACTAATGGTGATGGGAGTATCAGCATCATCGCGTTTCACAAAAACGAGCCCGCGTAATGTAAAATCAGCAGATATGAGTTTTTTCTTTTTTATATTAAGTGCAGCTTTGAGAATTTTGTAGTTGGTGTTAGTGAGATCCTCATTAATGAAGAAAGAGACATCGGTGTCAAAACCAGCGAGGCGCAAAGGCAATTGGGTTTTGTTTTGTCTTTTAAAAATATTAGCAGCTTTGAGTATGTTATTTCTCTCTTGCGGAGAAAATAACTTTACTAAAATAACGCCGTCGGTTGTTGTTGTAAAATTTTTATTTTGTTTTAAACGTTGAATTGATTTTATATTTGGTGGCATAACATTTAGAGAGTTGCATATATTTTGTAAAATATTGGGTAGATTTTCGTTTTGATGAGATGGTATTCCACAAAGGCGGAGGTTACAAGAAACTTTTAGATTTTCTTGTTGTGAAATTTTTTGTTTTAACATTTGAAGTTCATTGTTTATGACTTGAATGTCTTGTTGTTTGTTTTCAATCATTTTCATTTTATCACTTAGTTCTTCGACCCTAAGAGAGATTGTTAATATTTTTTCTTCAATTCCTCTTAAGGCCTCATCTACACTAGTTTTGACGCTTTCTTTAATATTGGCAATCATTATTTCGTTTTGTTTTAAGAATTTCGCTTCTATGAGTTGGATTATTTTTGGTGATTTGTTATGCGATGAGATGGGAGTAGCGTCCACGTATGTCGTTTTTGTTGTTGGAGTTGAGAACATACGGCGAGATTGGTTAAATTTGCTGGTTTGCATTGTTATTCTTTTTTTATTTACGTTTTGCGTTGCGTTTTGATATTGTTTATTATTATTTTGACACTATATAAATACTATTAGTGTAAAACTGACTTTGTATCTATGTGTTTATATTTGGTCTTTGGTCTGGGAAAATGGGGGAATATGTAAACACATTGATCTTTTTCGAAATATTTCTGTAAAAAAGTTTGTTTCCCATCAAATATATGGAATGCCAAGTTACAGCCACATCAGAGGATAATTGCTACTAACATCTTAAAAATGCCGAAAATGTGATGAAACCTTTATATGGGCTTTAGGCCAAAATTGGTCTCATCATCCAGAAACCCGGAATGCCAAATTAAAACCGCTTTGTTGGAATATGAGTTAAAACATCATACTGACAATAGGCGGCACCATTATATCAAAATATGGATCGGTATTTAAAAAATTTTGAAAAGATATTTGGCACCCCTCAAGAACGGGGACTGTAAATTACAGCCACTGCTCCCCATTTTTTACAGGGAGAAGTATCTGGTTACTATAGTAAAATACAGTTTTGTACCGAACTACCCAAGTAACTTTGTGCAAAATCCAATTCAGTCAACTTGGAATCGATTTAAATTTCTCTCCCACGCAAATGAAGATAGGGAATTTGAGTGCAGTCATACTGGTACCTCCTCCACAAAGGCTTAAATGCACTTTACGGACACATCTCAGGTCATTTTCAAATTTTTACCATAGGTAGCCCATCTGATGCTGATTACAGCAATATAAATTCATTCGGGGGAAATCAGTACTTCCCGAGATATGGGGTTCCAAAGTTCAAAAAATACACCCACTTTTTACGTTCTTTCCAACAAGGACTATGAGGACGCAAAAGGACTCGAGGTAGAAGAGGGATATGTTATCCTCACTCGATTTGACTGACAACGTGTCATCTCAAAAACAAGTAAAAACGTCACTAAATTCGGCTGGACCGAATATTTTATACCCTCCACTACGTGACACTATTAACGGGAGAGTTATCGTAGGGCTTTCATCCCAATAAGGAATTTTTCACCACCCACACCATGACCTCGATTTCGTGTCACAGTGTTATAAATCAAAGATTAATTTGTTCTTGGATAATGTTTTGATAAACTTTTTTTCTTTTTGAGATAAAAGTTGGATTCCATTTGGTATTTCTCACAGAAAGTTGAATGTCCGTTGCTAAGCTTCTGATCTTGTTATATAGGGATATATTTGTCCCCTTGGCTTTCTTCCTTTTCCAAATGCCATTTTTTCAAAATTTCTAATTATTAATATTTTAATAAACATTTTATCTTCATTAAGTTTCCCTATTGCCAAAAGCAAAATTTTAATTTTAAAACAAATTTTGAACGAAATATCCTACATTCATTTATTTATCCTTTAACGATCAGAGACACATTTTACAATTAGGCGAAGACATATTTTATAATTTACCTACCTTCTTAGTAAACAGCAACAGCCAAGAACTACAATTTATTTTCAAAGTTATTTATTGGAATTTATAATTTGGTTTGCTTCGGTCGTTCGTTCGTTCGTTGGCTCATAATGAAATTGTTTCACGCAACAAATAATGGCCAATAATAATTCATGGCATAATTGGACTTCATAAACAGCCATTAAAACATAAATCTGCGATTAAAGTGGATGGCTTGTTGGCTGGCTGGACGAATCATTGCGGGGAGATTTGTGCATAAAAATCAATAATAGCTCAAGGTGTTATACATGGATTTCTGCCAGAATAGCAACAACAGCAACAAGAGAAACTATAAACTGGCCAAGGAAAACTTTTGAAGAGTCAGAGCGATGTCCCACCCCTCCTTGTTGACTAGTCTTTACAATTTAACAAATCACATGGAAAATTGAACTCTTGACAGAAAGTGCAAAAACCTGGCAGCTTAAATGATGTTCGATGGTAGGTGGTTGGTAGGTAGCCTGGCACCATTGACCATTAGACCCCCGAATGGTGGTGGTGGTCTGGTGGCATATTCAAATTCGTTCAACTCGCAAATAAATATTTTAAAGTTTTGCATTTTGTGCCGTTAAAGGCTACTTAAATGTGAAACCAATTGGAATAAATTGGACGATTTGAAATAAAATAAAATTTTGTGGTTTTTATTCAGTTGTGTGGCGGTCGATTGGTCGGTCGGGGGATATTCACCTCCATTTAGTACCGCTATGATTACTTCCAGTGTAGTGGTGGTAATTGAGTGGGTGGGTCTAACAAAAATTAAAACAGCAACCGCATGTTGTGTGTTTGTTCTATTTGTTGTTGCTGTTGCTAGATTTATTACCTCTTGAACCGCCCTTTCATTTCCAAAACAAAAATTTGTTTGAAAATCAAACATACAATGACTGACTGGCCAGTGTCAGTCCGTCACTCAGTGCGGACAGTCGAAAATATTATTAATAATAGGCGTTGAACAAATAAATTACATAAACAAATAAATATAGTTATGATGAAATATTGAATAGTTTGGCGGAACAAACAAAGACACAGTTATTGTTACCGAATATGAGTAAATAATTGTTTGTTTGCATGGCGAGAGTCATAATGTTTGTCGGCACATAAATCGGCATTGAGTAGGATAAATAGATTGCATGTGGGTAGTTTTTTTTTTATACCCTTCACCACACTGTGGTACAGGGTATTATGTCTTTGTGCATATGTTTGTAACAGGCAAAAGGAAACGAAATAGACACATGGTTCCTTTTGAGAATCTGCATAGAATCACTTTCTAAGTCGATTTATGCATGTCCGTCCGTCTGTCTCTATGTCTGTCCATGTTAAATTGTAAACAAAATACAGGTCGCATTTATGATCCGAATTGGATGAAATTTGGCATAGGTCACTTATTCGGCCCAAGAACAAACCCTATTGAAATTGGGAAAAAAATCGGATCAGATTTAGATATATATATATATATATATATATATATTTAACCGATTTAATGTAAACGGCCCCTATATAACTTTTGATTTGCACGAAATTTGGTACAACCTAATCATTTAGGTCCAGAATGATGTCTGCCAAGTTTCGTGAAAATCGGTTGAGATTTAGATATAGCTTCCATATATAGTTTCGTCCGATTTCATTTAAATGGTGCCCCAAAGTCCCTATATATCTTTTGATTTGCACGAAATTTGGCATAACGTTTTGAATTAGGCCTAGAGTGATGTAAGCAAAGTTTCGAGAAAATCAGTTCAGATTTAGATATAGCTCCCATATATAGTTTCGTCCGATTGTATGTAAATGGTGCCCCAAAGTCCCTATATATCTTTCGATTTGCACGAAATTTGGCATAACATAATTTGGCAGACATAATTCTAGGCCCAATTATGTGCCTAGAATTATGTCTGCCAAGTTTCATGAAAATCGGTCCTGATTTAGATATAGCTCCCATATATAGTTTCGTCCGATTTCATGTAAATGGTGCCGCAAAGTCCCTATATATCTCTCGATTAGCACGGAATTCGGTACAGCCTAATCACTTAGGTCTAGAACGATGTCTGTCAAGTTTCGTGAATATAGACCCAGATTTAGATATAGCTCCCATATATAGTTTCGTTCGATTTCATGTAAATGGTGCCCCAAGACCCCATATATCCTTCGATTTGCACGAAATTTGGCATAACTTACTAAATTGGGCCTAGAATGATGTCTGCTAAGTTTCATGAAAATCGGTTCTGATTTAGATATAGCTCCCATATATAGTTTCGTCCGATTTCATGTAAATGGTGCCGCAAAGTCCCTATATATCTTTCGATTAGCACGAAATTTGGTACAGCCTAATCATTTAGGTCTAGAGCGATGTCTGCCAAGTTTCGAGAAAATCGGTCCAGATTTAGAAATAGCTCACATATATAGTTTCGTCCGATTTCATGTAAATGGTGCCCCAAGACCCTATATATCCTTCGATTTGCACGAAATTTGGCATAACGTACTGAATTGAGTCTAGAATGATGTCTGCTGAGTTTCATGAAAATCGGACCTGATTTAGATACAGCTCTCATATATATTTTCGTCCGATTTCATGTAAATGGTGCACCAAAGTCCCTTTATATCTTTCGATTTGCACGAAATTTGGCATAACGTATTGAATTGAGCCTAGAATGATGTCTGCCTTGTTTCGTGAATATAGCTCCCTATTATTATAGATTGATTTTAAGTAATTGACGCATCAAGGAACCAATAGGTACAAAACGTTCTGAAATTAGTATAACCTAAGCAGTGACAAGTATGTTTGAAATCGCTTAATATTTGGATAGAGCTTCGATATATATTTTCGCCCGATTTCAAGTAAATTGGGCACCATACTCCTCATGTTAGTCAGATTGACACCAAATTTTGCATAACGTACAAAATTGAGCATAGAATTACGTAGTTGTGTTTTCTAGAAGTACAGACATAGCCCAACGGATGACCTATTTATATTTGTTTGAAGTCGATTTACATACTTTATGGATAGATCTATGTAGATTCACATATAGATAAATATCACATATTTTATTTCATCCAATTTCATGTTAATAGTCCTGTTTAAAATACCCATAGTGGTGAAGGGTATCATATAGTCGGCCCCGTCCGACTTTACTACTTTCCTTACTGGTTTTAATTTGGAACAACTTTTATAATTTTTGGATAATACCGGTATAAAAATTCCGCTGGTATACCGGAAATGTTCGGGACATGTATATGGGGCATAGGCCAAAACATCGGTCTATAATATTCTGAGAAAAAGTTGAAAACGGGTTTTCAAATTACCGACACTTCGGAAATGTTCCTAAAAGCAAGAAAATAAATAAAATCAGTGAGCGGAGTAGTATAGTCGGTGTGGGCTGACCATAGGATACCCTACACAACTACCACGTAGTTCTAACTTTCTGCGGATGTTTTTCCAAGCCTGGACAATATTTCGTGATTTTTGCACCCTCTTGCCCGATATGAGGTCAACAACACATCTTCCTTACACTGACATTTTGTCCGAATATTACTAATATTCAATACAGCCCTTCTAATTACTTTTCCAGATTCCCTTCACTGTGGGTTGTGTTGTGATTTTTGGCTTTTAATTCTGGCCAATAGATCGATAAGTTTTCGGTCTACTTCATCCCAAAATTATTATCTGATCATCTTCGAAAAATATATGCGTTGTCCTTGACCATAGCTGGAACCTCGTGGAATATTTCAAAGCAATTAGCGCTATATTTCCGTCCTCCAGTGTGGTAATGAGTTACTAAATAATATCTGAATACGTGAGCACCTGTAAATATTTAAGTGTAACTTCCACATCCGACATACGACAATATAATTGGTATCAATCTAAAGGTCAAACACTCCTCTTGAATGTACTATAAACTTCTGGTGTCTATGTTCTTTAGGAGAAAATATATACGCCACAGAATACAAATTTTGTAATTGTCTTCCACTTGATCTTTCCATCGGATTCGTGGCCTTCCTCTTCTGTGTGAACGATCAGTTGACTCGCTTTTATATGCCCTTTGAGGTGGGCCATCCTCATCCATTCGCACGACATGACCTTGCCAACGTAATCGCTGCTGCTCGATACGTTTAACTATGTTGATGTCCAGGAATATATGGTAAGTTCATGGTTCATTCGACGGCGATATATTTGAGAGAGTTTTTTCTCTCGAACACACCAAGAGCAGCCCCATCTGCTTGCGTATGTAACCATGCTTCAGATCCATACAACAGCACGGGTAGTATCGGCGTCTTGTAGAGTGTGAGTTTGATCTGGCTAGAGGTGGACTTGTTGTGAATAGCTTACTCAGACCATAGTAGCATCCGTTGGCCAACACTATTCTTCTCTGGATTCCAAAGCTGATGTTATTATTTTATTTATGACTACTTCGAATCTGTAGTGAAATAGACTAATTCCTCTATAGTTGACACATATCGTCTTGTCTCCATTTTTGTGAACGGAGCATAGGATGCTCAGGTTCCAATCATTGACATGCATTCCTCTAAGCTAATTGTTATAATCAGTTGGTACATGCTCCTGTTGTTCCTGTTCAACGTCTGACCAGCGGTCTTGATTAATTCGATTGGTAATCCATCGGCACCTGCTGCTTTATTATGCTTCAGCCGATCAATTGCTATTCTGGCCTAGGTGATATACAATCTATACCGTCATCTTCTATTGGTTCTTAGGTATTCTTCACCTGTTGATACCAGAAGCTTTGAAAAAAGTTACTTCCAGGTCCCCCACACGCTGACTGCGTCTGTTACCAGGTTTCCTTCTTCATCTCTGATCTTTCTGGCTTACCCTCAAATACTATGTGGCCTTCAACTTCCTTATAAGGACTACCAGATATAAACTACCGCATATAAAGAATCTCTGCAGCTCGTCTATAAAGTGAATCTTTAAAGACTGGTTTATTTTTGCAGTTCTTTTTTATCTGCTTGCCAAAAAAAATTCTTTTTCAGGAATTTTTGTCTTCTTCAGTTTTCTCCTAACAATCCATGCACTTTATCTAGCCTGTAGACACGTCTTGCCCTTCAGCTCAGCTATATAGATTCTTGAGTTTAAGGTCCTCCTTAAATGCTTCCTTCAGCACGCCTACATCCTCCTTGTCATCAGTTCGTCTACTACTACTCCTCCTTTTGCTTCAACTGCTCTATGGGGGCTTCCTGGGCTGTAGATCGTCTATAAAAACTCTCTGGCCTTCAGCTGGCCTATAGAGACTCCTGGTCTTTAGCTTCCTTATAAGAACGACTGACATTCAGCTTGTTTACACAGATGTTTGAAGCATTAGAATCCTTTGAGGTGTGAGGAATCTATAAAGACAGCTTCAGTCCTCTAAAACTATCTGAGCCTAAACTATGAGAACCTCAACTTTTTATCCGCTAGTCTAGAAATAATCCCTGTCTCGTCTAGTATAAATTCTTGAGTTTTTGCTTACAAATCTCTGTCATCTCTTTATGACCTCTTTAGAGACTTTTGGTGACTCTTTGTACACAATCCCTGCCCTTCAACTCACCTATTAAAACTTCCCCGTATTCATCTATAAAACACTCTAACCTTCGTCTCGCCTATAAAGACTCCCGGAACTATCAACGATTTTTAAGACTTCCCTTTCTAAAAGTAATTTCAGTCTCAGGGAGTATAAATACTGTTTTTTTTAGAATGCCTGCGCTTTATCTGGTCTATAAAGAAAGTGTCCATCATGAACACTTCCAGCCCTTCAGATCTCCTATAAAGACTATCTGCCCTTCAGATCGCATTTTCTCTATAAAGACACCCTGGTCTTCAGTTCCCTTCTAAAGGCTTCCTGGTCTTTTGCTCTGTTCATAGAACGTTCTTGCCTTCTTCTTGTCTTTAAATAAATCCTGGTATTCATTTCGTCTATAAAGGCTCCCTGGCCTTAAGTTTGCTTGAGCATCCACACGCCTAAAAGGCTCTATAAGCTGCCTATAAGTTTTTCTTTAAAAATATTAGCTCTTCAATGTTTCATATCTACCTATCTGGCCAAACCATTTCATCCGAACATTTGCTAAGCGTTTAATGTTCGAGATAAAGCAAGTAGCTAATCGGAGATTTATATTCTCTTTTATGTGTGGCGCCAATTGACGAACAATGTTGCTGGCCTTCCTCTTGCTGCTATGCTTCACAACACCGTTGGTAGCAACGGTGTGTTTGGATATTAACCATTTCGATAAATAACAAACAGTGGGGGATTTGTTGGACCATATCAACATCTATTAGACCAATATTTTTATTGAGATCTCACATCAGTGATTCATACATTCAATGTCCAGATCAAGGTGTATAAATCCTTTCTTCTCACCGAGAGGGCTAATGCTTAGGGTTAATTATACCTTTCACCACACTGTGGTACAGGGTATTATGTCTTTGTGCATATGGTTACGAACTATAATCCCTGCAAATCATTCGATTTGCACGGAATTTGGCACAGCGTACTTAATCAAGCCTAGAATGATGTGTGCCAAGTTTCGTTAAAATCGGTTCAGATTTAGATATAACTCCCATATATAGTTTCGCCCGACTTCGGTAAATGGTGCACCAAATTCCCTGAAAACCTTTCGATTTGCACGAATTTCGGCATAGCATACTGAATTAAGTCTAGAATGATGTGTGCTAAGTTTCGTGAAAATCGGTTCAGATTTAGATATAGCTCCCATATATAGTTTCACTCGATTTTACGTAAATGGTGCACCAAAGTCCCTCAAAAGTTCCTCGATTTGCACGAACTTTGGCATAGCGTTCTGAATTAAGTCTAGAATGATGTGTGCCAAGTTTCGTGAAAATCGGTTCAGATTTAGATATAGCTCCCATATATAGTTTCGCCCGATTTTTGGTGAATGGTGCAACGAAGTCCCTCAAAATATTTCGATTTTCACAAATTTTTGGCATAGCGTCCTGATTTAAGTCTAGAATGATGTGTGCTAAGTTTCGTGAACATCGGTTCAGATTTCGATATAGCTCCCATATATAGTTTCGCCCGATTTTAGGTAAATAGTGCACCAAAGTCCCTGATAATCTTTCGATTTGTACGAATTTTGGCATAGCGTACTGAATTTTGTCTAGAATGATGTGTGCTAAGTTTCGTGAAAATCGGTTCAGATTTACATATAGCTCCCATATATAGTTTCGCCCGATTTTTGTAAATGGTGCACCAAAGTCCATCAAAATCTTTCGATTTTCACGAATAAAGTCTAGACTGATGTGTGATAAGTTTCGTGAAAATCGATTCAGATTTAGATATAGCTCCCATATATAGTTTCGCCCGATTTTTGGTAAATAGTGCACCAAAGTCCCTCAAAACCTTTCGATTTGCACGAATTTTGGCATAGCGTACTGAATTTAGATTTAGATATAGCTCCCATATATAGTTTTACCCGATTTTTGGTAAATGGTGCACCAAAGTCCCTGAAAACCTTTCGATTTGACGAATTATGGCATAGCGTTCTGAATTAAGTCTAGAATCATGTGTGCTAAGTTTCGTGAAAATCGGTTCAGATTTAGATATAGCTCCTATATATAGTCTAGCCCGACTTTTGGTAAATGGTGCACCAAAGTCCCTCAAATTCTTTCGATTTGCACGAATTTTGGCATAGCGTTCTGAATTAAGTCTAGAATGATGGGTGCTAAGTTTTATGAAAATCGGTTCAGATTTAGATATAGCTGCGATATATATTTTCGTTCGATTTTACGTAAATGGTGCACCAAAGCCCCTGAAAATTCTTCGATTTGCACGAATTTTGGCATACTTCACTAAATTAGGTGTAGAAAGATGTGTAATAAGTTTTGTGAAAATCGGATCAGATTTAGATATAGCTGCCATATATAGTTTCGCCCAATTTTAGGTAAATGGTGCACTAAAGATCCAAAAATCGGTTTACAAAATTTAGCATATGTTGCAGAATGTTCAGGGATTAATGTTAGTCGGTTCAGATATAGATAAAGATCACATATTTAAGTTCGTTCAATTTGATGTCAATTTTCCTTCGAAAAATCGACCTCTTTTCGGATACATTTGTTGAATATACCCAAAGTGGCGAAGGGTATCATGTAGTCGGCCCAGTCCGATTTTACTACTTTTTTTACTGGTCAAAATTTTATATTAAACCTTTCACTCTTAGACATTTCCACATCCTACTGCTCTTCAACTTCCTCTCTTTATATCTCCTTAGTTGTGAGTTTTTTATAAATTATCCCACTGTGTTAAATGTCCGGTCGTTAAGCATTGTTTAGAACAGTTTAGTTGCACCATAATATTTTCAATGGAAATCATGGGTTAGATGTATTTGATGGTAACTCACACACACATACATATAATGAATAATAGCCAATAAGTATGTATGTGATGCCAAGGCCGAGGTGATGACGATCATAATTTCGATAATGATGGCTGGTGATGCCGATGATGCTGATGATATAATTACTTTATTGTTAGCATAAAAATATGCAATTGAAATATGCCACTGAAATTCGTCCATCATTGCTACACAACATGGTATTTTCGACGAATGAAATACCCAATTGTCAGCTGTGGTTGTTGTGTTAAGAGGATTGTGATGACGGTATGAATTTCAAATTAGTACGTTTAATTTTTGAAAAATTTAAATTAATATTTAAAAGACGATGAGTCATCTTAAGGTAGGCCTGCATAACTGTGCCGCAACTTTTTTCTTTGGGGTCGGTAAACAGAAAACTGAAATTTAAATTGCACGCGGCTGTTTTGCATATCATTGTTGTTGTTGCTGCTGTTTCGTGGTTTCATAACTTCCTGTGCCTGTCGGCTGAAGTGTGGCAAACTACAAATTTTTCTAAAAAAAAAAACATGAAATATGAAAAATGATTTTTTTTTTGTATTGTTCAAGAATTGAAATTCATCAAAAAAGTTAACCAACAATAGAAAAATCATATTAATGTATTTTTTCTTCTTAAAAGTTTTATATACACACATGTTTTGAAATAGAAAACTGTAATGAAAATGAAAATTTTGGACATGATGGAAAACCATTTGGTCATTTATATTGATTAAAAGTTAACAGGCATGAAAAAATAAAGTGAGATAGAATTGCTGGAAAATTATGAAAAATAACATATGGAGAATTGTGATGGTTTCAAGTGTTGGGAACAAAAACATTTATGCAGGGTGGCTATACATTGTATTGGCAAGAAAGTAAACCGATGAAAATTTTAGCAGTAAAATATTTGAGATTTAGCCATAACAAAAATAAAAATGTCAGTTTTTAAAGACTATATACAAATTAGGGAGACTCTGTAGATGAAAAAATTGGAATTTTATAGACTTACTAGCATATGCCCGCAACTTCGTTCGCGAATGTAGGAAATATTTAATAATGTATTAACATATTATTTTATTTTTAGATAAAACTGCATATGTCTGAAAAAACAATCTACACATTAATATCGACCATAAATTAAATTTGAGTACCATTTAGTACCAAATTTCATGATTCGAGCTCTAAAGGTTCACCCAAATCCAAATTTTCCATTTAGCATTTAGCATTATTTCCATAAGTGCCCTCCTCAACCAATGATTCCAAATTCAAATTTCAGGATTCCAACTCTATTAATTCACACACAATTGAAATTTCCAACGCTTCCTACTTAACCCAAACCTACACCCCGAAAGTGATTTTAAATCCAAGTTTCAGGATTCCAACTCCATAGATTCACCCACAATTCAAATTGTACCAAATTATACACAGCAGTGCCAAAATTTACCCACCCACTATTGGTTCACATATAATTCAAATTCTAGTACATAGTTGTACCAATACACCCCACAGTGATCCTAAATCGAAGTTTTAGGATTCCAACTTTATCGGTTTCTCCACAATCCAAATTGTACCAAATTTAGTACACAGTAGTACGAATTTCCAAAATTTCCTACTTAACCCAAACCAACACCCCACAGTGATCCTAAATCTATGTTTCAGGATTCAAACACTACCGGTTCACCCACAATTCAAATTGTACCAAATTTGGTACACATTAGTACAAATTTCCAAAACTTCCTACATACCCCAATCGTACACCCCCACAGTGATCCTAAATGCATTTTTCAGGATTCAAACTCTATCAGTTCACTCACAATTCAAATTGTACCAAATTTAGTACACAGTAGTACCAATTTCCAAAACATTCTACGTACCTTAACCCTACACCCCCACAGTGATCCCAAATCCAAGTTTCAGGATTCCAACTCTACCGGTTCAATCACAATTCAAATTGCACCAAATTTAGTACACATTAGTACAAATTTCTAAACCTTCCTACATATCTCAATCTTACACCTCAACAGTGACCCTGGCTCCAAATTTCACAATTCTATCTCTGTTGGTTTACCTAAAATTCAAATTGTACCAAATTTAGTACCATTTAGTACCCATAAGTATTACGGGTACACCCCACACCCTACAGTGATCCTGACTCCAAATTTCATTGTTCCCGCTCTATAGGATCACCCAAATCGACCGATTATAGTACGATTTAGTACTTTTCGTACACATAAGTAACAAATTTCCAAAACTACGTTCATATCCCAATCCTACACTCCGACGGTAATTTTAATTTCAAATTCCAGGATTCCAGCTCGATTTGTACCTCGGAATTAAATTTGTACCAAATATAGTACCATATAGTATAGGATCACCCAAATCCAAACTGTACCGATTATAGTACGTTTTAGTACTTTTCGTACACATAAGTAACAAATTTCCAAAACTACGTTCATATCCCAATCCTACACTCCGACGGTAATTTTAATTTCAAAATCCAGGATTCCAGCTCGATTTGTACTTCCAAATCAAATTTGTACCAAATATAGTACCATATAGTACTTTTCGTACACACGAGTACACGCTTTCCAAACTCTCCTCATATCGACCCTAATTCTCAACCTTAATTTGCATTCCAAATTTCAAGTTTTTAGCTCAATTCATTCACATGCTACGAAATTGTACCAAATTTAGTACATTTCAGTACTTTTCCGATACTTATAGTTCGAATTTCCAAAAAGTCCTTTGCTACATCTATTCTGCACTCCATCAGTAACCCTCAATCCATAGTACGAATTTCCAAAAACCCAGCCTTATCTGTCGCCTGTGGACCAAGAGTGACACTCACCGAAA
Organism: Musca vetustissima; assembly: GCF_032173495.1. NCBI lineage: Eukaryota > Metazoa > Arthropoda > Insecta > Diptera > Muscidae > Musca > Musca vetustissima. The sequence continues at coordinate 62,011 of NW_026886307.1, forward strand.
ATGTCAGCTTCAGCCGTTTCGTCTGGGCGTTGATGAATCGTTAAATCAGTCAGTCAGTCAATCACTTTACTTTTTTATTAGTAGAGATTAAATTTTTACCAAATATAGTACCATATAGTACTTTTCGTACACATGAGTAAGCGCATTCAAAACCATCTCCTTAAATGGACCCTACATCTAAGCCTTAACTCACTCTCCAAACCGCTATCCGTTCACATGCTACGAAATTGTACCAAATTTAGTACATTTCAGTACTTTTCCGATACTTATAGTTCGAATTTCCAAAAAGTCCTTTGCTACATCTATTCTATACTCCATCAGTGACCCTCAAACCAAATTTCAGATTTCTAGCTCTACTGGTTCGCCAGATACAAATGATACTTTTTAGTACTTTTCGTACGGTTCTAGTACGAATTTCCAAAAACCCAGCCTTATCTGTCACCTGTGAACCAAGAGTGACACTCACCGAAAATTTCAGCTTCAGCCGTTTCGTCTGGGCGTTGATGAATCGTTAAATCAGTCAGTCAATCACTTTACACTTTTATTAGTATAGATTGTATCTTGAGGACCTTTGACTTCATACACAGACTACCTAAAAGTAAGTTTCATCTATGGAGGGTACTTTATAGACAAGCTGAAAGGAGTCATAGACGAATGGAAGGGAGTCTTTAAATACAAGCTGGAATGAGTCTTAATAGTCGTGCTGAGTCACATGGAGTATTTATAGAAGAAATTAAGCTAAGGCACATCTGAAACACAGATATACTCTTGAGATTAAGCACACATAACCTTTATAGTGATGAGGTAAAGCACACACATTTTTTGAAAATGAAATACACTGTGTATTTATAGGAGAGCTGAAGGGCCAGGATTATCGGAGGAGGATTTATAGGAGAGCTGAGGATTTATAGGGTCAGGCTTATTTCTCGACAGATCAGAGATTCATTGTAGACGAGCTGAAGCTTGTTTAGGCAAGTGAAGCATAGACGAACCGAAACAAAGGATGTCTTTCTAGAGTTGAAAATTATGGTTGAGCTGATGGGAGTCTTTACGAGCAGGGAATTTTAGTAGACGACCTAAATTAATTGTTAATTGAGAGCATGGATTCGTTCTAGATGAGCTGTTCCACGTTTACCTTTGTAGTCACGCTGAAGCTCTGGGAGTCTGAGAAGAACAGCTGAAGATAAGATGATTAAGTGCAGGGAGTCTTTGTTGCCAAGTTTTACCTCAGGGTATCTTAATGGGCAACGTGAAGCTCTTGCTAGTGGAAGCTCAGGGTGTCTTTATTGGCGAGCTGAAGTTTATGGAATCTTTTCAAGCTCAATGAAGCTCAGGAAGAAATTATAGATGATCACAAGCTTAGCGAGTTTTTATAGGTAACCTGTAGTTCAGCATGTCTTCATAAACAAATCTCTATAGATAACCTGGAGCTCTGGGTTTTTTAGGTCGACCTGAAGTTCAAGGTGTCTTTATGAAGCTAAGGGAGTCCGTACATATAGGCCAGCTGAAGGTCCAGCAGTCTTTATAGCGATCTGAAGTTGGAGTGGTTTTTATGGACGAGCTGAATCTCAGGGAGTCCCTATAGACAGATGAAGGTCCAGCAGCTTTTGTAGGTGATCTAAAGCTAAGGTGATTTGTATGGGCGATCTGAAACTCGTGGAGTTCTTTTAGAGCAGCTAAAGATCATGTTTTTTTATAGACGACATGAAGTTCAGGATGTCTTTATAGATACATACTCATACATACATACAATCTGAAGCTAAGGTGTTTTTTATAGACGAGCTGAATATCAGGAAGACCACTAAGAGGAGCAGAGGCTTGCGCCGTTTTTATAGACGTCCTGAAGTTCACGACGTCTTTATAGACTAGCCGAATGTAGGGGAGTCCCTATAGGCTAGCTGAAGGTCCAGCAGCCTTTATAGGCTATCTGAAGTTGGAGTGGTTTGTATGGACAAGCTGAAACTCTGGGAGTCCTCTGAGAGAAGCTGAAGCTCAGGGTGTCTTCATAGACGACTTGAAGTTCAGGGTTTCTTCATAGATGACCTGAAGTTCAGAGTGTCTTCATAGACGATCTGAAGTCAGGGAGTCTTGATAAACAAGCAAATGTGGCTTTTATGGAAGAGCTATCTATAGGAGTCCGCTGAAAGAAGCTGAAGCTAAGAGGCTTTTTGTAGACGACCTAAAGTTCAGGTTATCTTTATGGACCAGCTGCAGCTAAGAGAATCCCTACAAAAAATTATGTCTTTAATGGCGATCTGAAGCTAAGGTGGTTTTGATGGACGAAGTAAATCTTAGGGAGTCTTCTGAAAGAAGATGAAACTCAGTGTGATTTTAGAGACATCCTGCTGTTTTGACGCCTTTAAAGGCGAGCTGAAGCTAAGGCAGTCCCCATGCGATCTGAATCTAAGGTGATTTTTTTATGGACGAGCTGAAACTCGGTAGTTTTCTCAGATGACTTGAAGTTCAGGAAGTCTTTATGGACGAGCTGAATGTGGTTTTTATGGACGAACTGAAAATCGGATAATCCTCTGAGAGAAGCTGAAGTTCAGAGTGTTTTATAGCCGGCCTCAAGCTAATGTAATCCTATAGACAAGCTAAAGGTTCAGAAGCCTTTATAGACGTTCTGAAGATAAGGTAATTTTTGTGGGCAATCTGAGAGAGTCCTCTGAGATGAAGTGGAACATAGGGTGTTTTTTTAGACGACCTGAAGTTCACTGTGTCTTTATAGATGAGCTGAAGCTAAGCTAGTCCCTATAGGCATGCTGAACGTCGAGTTGTATTTAAAATCGTTCTCGACTAAAGAAAGCTTTGATGGACGAGGTCCCAGGGAGTATTCTGAGGCCTGAAGTACAGGGTGTCTTTATAGAGCATTTATAATCCACGACTGAAAGTTTAGGTTGTCTTTATAATCCACGACTGAAAGTTTAGATAGTCTTTGTGGATTAGCTGAAGCTAAGGGAGTCCATAAAGACAAGGTCCGGCAGCTATTATAGAAGAGCTGAAGCTAAGGTGGTTTTTATGAAAGACCTAAATCTCAGGAGGGTTTTGAAGACAATCTTATGGAATCTTTTTAGGCGTCCTAAAGCCTAACTAGGAACAGGCAGTCTTTATAGAAGACCTGAAGCAGGATGCCTTTATAGAAGAAATGAAGCACGAGTCTTTACGAATTGAAGCTCCTGAGCTTCTTTAAAGAGGGTTTAATGACGAAGCAGCTATTTGACGGAAGTATTTACCTATATGTTGAAGAACAAAGAATCGGTTTAGATGGGCTGAATTTTACTTGAAATTCAAGCAAATGGCCTCATTGACGAACTGCAGCTCGAGAGTGGTCTATAACAGAGGCTTTTGTAGACGATGAGGTATATGATAACTGAACACTTTATATACCTGCTGAAGTTCTGGGGGTTTTATAATCGAGCTGATATTTAGTTACAGTTTTTTAGATTGTCTAAAGATTGGAATCTGTACAAACGGATTGAGGTAGACATCATTGAATCTTAATATACCCTATAAAAGGTATTCCTTAAAGAAACTCAATAGACAAGCTAACAAGTCTTTATAGATGAAACTTAGGGAGTTTTTATAGCCTAGCTGAAAGAGACTTTGTAGAGTTTGTAGACAACCTGAGAAGAACTGAGTGGAGTCTTTATAGACAAACTAAAGGTGTAGTTCTGAATACTTCTTTATATACGACGGAAAGCAATTTTTGTAGATACAACTCCGGAGGTCTATGTAGACGACGTAAAAGGCAGGGGTATATTATACAGGGTTGCCCATATTCGACGGACCCATCTGGCAACGCCATAACTTTTGACAGATATGTCACATCGCTTAATGACATACCGCGTTTGAAGCGTCAGTCCAAGCAGATTTTTACCATGAACCAATACACGCCACGCGAGCGTTCTGAAATAGTTGAAATTTACATTCAACAGAAGAAGTCAATTGTGAAAACTCAACGTGCTTTTAAAACATTAAAAAATGTGAGAAGTGCGCCTTCTAAGAACAGCATTAAGCGTTTATACCAACAATTTTCGGCTCTTTCTAATCCGAAGAGGCCATACAAAAGTCGACCAAGGCGTTCGGCCGAGAATATCGCTGCCGTACGAGCCAGTGTTGAGTGGTCCCCAAGAACATCCCAAAAACGTCGTTCTCAGCAGTTGGACATGGCTCGGTCCACTTTACAACGGATTATTCGCATTGATTTGCATTTGTTCCCGTACAAAATTCAATTGACACAAAGAATGTTGCCTGCGGACAAGCCTCGTCGATTGGAATGGGCCTAAAGGGTCATCGAAATGGCCGAAGATGACGAGCAATTTTAGAACAAAATTATCATGTCCGATGAAGCCCATTTCACATTGAATGGGACCGTAAATAAGCAAAATTGCCGTTTCTACGCCACTGGAGATTCAAGAAGTGCCTCTTCATGACGAAAAAGCACAGTTTGGTGCGGCGTTAGTGCGAAAACGGTCATTGGGCCGTTTTTCTTCCAAAATGAAAATGGCCATGCTGTTACCAACAATCAGGAGCGTTATCGCGACATGATGACCAATTTTGTGATGCCAATTATTCGTCGAAAGCATATGAGGCAGTTCTGGTTTCAACAAGACGGCGCTCCACCGCACACAAGTCGCATAAAATCGATTTTCTGAAGAATTTGTTTCCGGGCCGTTTGATGTCGAAAAGTGGTGATTTGGACTGCCCACCGCGTTCGCCCGATTTGACGCCGCCTGACTTCTTCTTGTGGGGATATTTGAAGTAAAAAGTTCACCTTAACAAGCCAAGGACCCTAGAAGAGCTCAAGGACAACATTCGTGAAGAAATAACCGCTATTCCGGCCGAAATGTTGGCAAAAACGATGGTAAATGCAGCAAAAAGGGCACAATACGTCATCAACGCCAGAGGCGGCCATTTGAGAGATATCATATTCAAAAATTGATGTAAACAAATCTACTTGGAACAAATTAAATTATTAACATTGCCAATCGCCAAATTTTTATTTATTTCTTTGATTTAAAAAAAATAGGTCCGTCGAAGATGGGCTAAAGCAGGGAGTGTGCTGAAGGCATCAAATCTGTAAAGAAGATATACAGTCTGCTTATGCAGGAGGACGGTGTATGCGAACTCTAACGTACAGAAAGTCTTTGTCAGTGAGTTTTTTATAGACGACATTATTTAGCATTGTTCGACTGTCTGTCTGAAGAATTTTAACTGGTACTAATGATCAATTAGTCTATTCGACTCCGCTTTCACTCTAATAATCTGTAATCTTCAACAAAAAGTACTAATAACATATTATTAATTGTGTTCAATTCACCTCTCGTTTGATTGGCTATTAGGGAAAATAGGTAATCCGTAAGTAGCAATTCATGTTAATAAGGCGGATATTATTAATTTATTGTCAAGAGTTTTAAAAGACAATTATTTTTTAATTTATGTTTTTAAATTCAGTAGATAATTTAATGGAAATGAAAATAGTTTTGATAAGAGAACACAATTTATAATTATTAAAACCCCTTTTAATTGAATATTTTTGATAAGAAAAAACTTTAAAATTTTTTTTATTAAAACATATATTTTAAAATAAATTACTTTATTTGTTTTATTAATTAGCTTCTATTCAAACGGATATATCACCAACAACATTTACCCAAAATTCCCTCCTTTAAATTTTATGAGTTGATTTTTTTAAACAAAAAATTCCCATTCAAAGAGATAGAGGGGTGGAGAAGAGTGTGACGGGTATTGTTTTTGTTAATTTTGATTAATAGTTTTGTGCAGTTTTTGACACTTTCTGTCTGTCACTCCAATGGAATCACATCGTCACCACCATCACCACCAACCACCACACTAGTGAATGCCAATAAAAATTATGTTTCAATTCAACAGCGACATCGAACTCCACAAATGAAATAACAATAGAATTTCAGTTCGAATAAAAACAATATGTCTACAAATTGCCTGGGCTGAGTTGTGAGGGTGTTACGACTGTCACTGTGTATTCTGTCTGTCATATTCACCAGAAAATGAGCAATGCGAAGTGAATAAGCAGCATTACAAAATTTTGAGTTCAAAACGGAACTGAAGCATTTACAAATTATTATTGATATTCGCTGTTGTTGTTGTTGCTGTTTGTGTCATTGCTTTGCTTGGCGATGGTGGGAATTTGTAATGGAAACATATGTTTTGTAGTTTTTTTTTTTTGGTTATTCTGAAGTTTTTATATTCACACTGGAAATCATAAGTTGGAGTTTATCCCATATTCTTTGTGAGAAGCTATCGATTACAATGGAGACGTCAGTTGGCGTTGAAAGGCGAATTGTCTGTGTCATTTGCCAAAGCTTTGCTATGATTGACAGATTTATGAGACTGGGATTATAGTTTAAGGGTGTGTGTGTTTTGGGAATAGAAATTATTCATATTTGTATGGTGTAAATATATCAAGTTGGGAAATAATGATTTTAATAATTATATTTGTTGTGAATAATTCGAATTTGTATATTTGAAATTTATATAGACTAATGGGAGTATAAATGAGTTCAACTCATGTGATAGTTCTAATATTCGAATTGTAACTTAGGGGACTTTTTAGACGAGCTGAAGCAAGGAGTCTTTATAGACGAGCTGAAGCAGTGAGTCTTTACAGACGAGCTGAAGCAGGGAGTCTTTATAGACGATCTAAAGCAGGGAGTCTTTATAGACGATCTAAAGCAGGGAGTCTTTATAGACGAGCTAAAGCAGGGAGCTGAAGCAGGGAAGAGCTGAAGCAGGGAGTCTTTATAGACGAGCTGAAGCAGGGAGTCTTCATAGACGAGCTGAAGCAGGGAGTCTTCATAGACGAGCTGAAGCAGGGAGTCTTCATAGACGAGCTGAAGCAGGGAGTCTTTATAGACGAGCTGAAGCAGGGAGTCTTTATAGACGAGCTGAAGCAGGGAGTCTTTATAGACGAGCTGAAGCAGGGAGTCTTTATAGACGAGCTGAAGCAGGGAGTCTTTATAGACGAGCTGAAGCAGGGAGTCTTTATTGACGAGCTGAAGCAGGGAGTCTTTATTGACGAGCTGAAGCAGGGAGTCTTTATAGACGAGCTGAAGCAGGGAGTCTTTATAGACGAGCTGAAGCAGGGAGTCTTTATAGACGAGCTGAAGCAGGGAGTCTTTATTGACGAGCTGAAGCAAGGAGTCTTTATATACGAGCTGAAGCAGGGAGTCTTCATAGAAGAGCTGAAGCAGGGAGTCTTCATAGACGAGCTGAAGCAGGGAGTCTTTATAGACGAGCTGAAACAGGGAGTCTTTATAGACGAGCTGAAGCAGGGAGTCTTTATAGACGAGCTGAAGCAGGGAGTCTTTATAGACGAGCTGAAGCAGGGAGTCTTTATAGACGAGCTGAAGCAGGGAGTCTTTATAGACGAGCTGAAGCAGGGAGTCTTTATAGACGAGCTTAAGCGGGGAGTCCTTATAGACGAGCTGAAGCAGGGAGTCTTTATAGACGAGCTGAAGCAGGGAGTCTTTGTAGACGAGCTGAAGCAGGGAGTCTTTGTAGACGAGCTGAAGCAGGGAGTCTTTATAGACGAGCTGAAGCAGGGAGTCTTTATATAGACGAGCTGAAGGGAGTCTTTATAGACGAGCTGGAGGAGGGAGTCTTTCTTAATAGAATTGATCGTTTATAAACCTTCAACTTATTAGAGGTGTGAAGCTCAGGGAATTTTAAAAGAATATCGGGAGTAATTATTGGCTAGGTGAAACAGATGTAATCTTCAGGGAACATCTTAAACTCAATGTAAAATTTATATGACATTATAGACATACTGATGGTCAGTTGCCCAGAGTACTTACTTACTTAGCTGGCTTAAGACAGAACATTTGTTCCATAAGCCGAGCTTAGAAAAGATTTCCAGGTGCGTCGGCCTCTTTCAATTTGGAAGACCATGTTTCGAAATACTGTGTTCCTCTTGATCTTTCCATAGAATTCGTGGCTTACCCCTTCTGTGTGAACCATCAGTTGGGTCGACCTAGCCACCATAGTCGCTGCAGCTCGATACATCTGACTATGTCGGTGTTCGGGAATATATGGTACAACTCATGGTTCATTCGATGGTGATATTCACCGTTGACGTAGATCGGTCCATATATGTCGGAGAAATTTTCTTTCAAACACTTCAAGATGTGCCTCATCTGCTTGCGCAAGTACCTATGCTTCAGATCCATACACCAGCACGGGTGGTATCAGCGTCTTGTAGAGGGTGAGTTTGTTCAGGAAAGGATAACCTTTGTGTAGCCGCAAAAGTTTGTAACGTCGCGAAATATTGGTCCTATTGGTCAATATTTAGCGGGTTAAATACACCCTGACTTTTGTGTGAAAAATTACAAAATTTGTATTCTATAGCGTATATATTTACTCCTGAAGGACATAGAGCCGAAAAGTTTATAGTATATTCAAGAGGAGTGGTTGGCCTTTAAATTGATACCAATTATATTGTCATATATACTCGGATGTGGAAGTTACACGTAAATATTTACAGATGCTTACGTATTCAGATGTTATTTAATAAACCATTACCACACTAGAGGGCGGAAATACAGCGCTGTTCGTTTTGGAATGTTTCATGAGGTTCCAGTTATGGTCAAGTACAACGCCTATATTTTTCGGTGATGATCAGATAATAATATTGGGATGAAGTGGCTCGAAAACTTATTTTTTGTGTTTTTTTTTCGATTCAATCTATAGGCTACAATTATAAGCCGAACATTACAACACAACCCACGGTGAAGGGAATATGGACAAGTAATTAGAAGGACTCTACTGAATATAAGTAATATTCGGAAAATATGTCAATGTAAGGAAGAAGTCCTGTTGACCTCTAATCGGGAAAGAAGGTGCAACTATCACGAAATATTGCCCAGACTCAGAATAAAAATCCACAGAATGTTAGAGTTCCGCGGTAGTTGTGTAGGTTATCGTATGATCGGCTCCGTCCGACTATACTTCTCCGCTCACTGGTTTTTTAATTGCATACTCAGACCATAGTAGCAACGCGTTCATACCATAAGCTTGTTTTTTTTGCCATTTGCTGCCAGTCCCATGTTGGCAGGCTCCTTCTCTATCCGTTCAATGGTGACTGTTACCGCTCCCAATATTCGACCTATTATGTCGATGTCGTCAGTGTAGCCGAGTAACATATGCTGTTTAGTGTACTGAGTGTCTTTTCCAGCAGTATGTTAAAAAGGTCACTTAAAGTTATCCTGCATGGCCGTGCAGGAATGCCGACCTCTGAGTGGATTGGGCTGTCGAATGCGGCTTTATATTCAACGAATAAGTGGAATGTGTCGATCTGTTTTTCGTAAAACTTTTCCAGGATTTGGCGCAGAGTAAACGTCTGGTCTATCATGGATTTGCCAGGCCGGATGCCGCATTGGCATGATCCAGTAATGTAATTGACCATTGGCCTCAGTCCAGGAAGGAAGGAGATTAATTCCTCTATAGTTGCCACATATCGTCTTGTCTTCGTGCACGGGACATAGGATGCTGAGGTTCCAATCATTGGGCATGCATTCCTCTAACCTAAATATTCTAATCAGTTGGTGCATGCTTCTGATCAGCATCTGACCACCGTATTGAATAGTTCGGCTGGTAACCCATCGGTACCTACTGCTTTATTATTCTTCCGCCTATTAATTGGTATATTGACTTTATCCTGGCTACGTGGCATACATTTTATACCGTCATCTCTTCTCTATCACCAGGTTTCCTTCTTCACTCTACAGGAAGATTTGCCAGCACCAAAGCCTTCGGTTTGGTGTTCTTATTCTTTGGTAAAATTTCCGGACTTCAGTCTGACTCCTGCACACCTCGATTTGCTCACGAACACGTATTTCTCTTTCTTTCTTCTTTTTCTGAAAATAAGTTTCTCATCTCTCCTTTGTCAATACAAACCAGTAAGGAAAGTAGTAAAGTCGGACGGGGCCGACTATATGATACCCTTCCCCACTATGGGTATATTAAACAGGACTATTAGCATGAAATTGGGTGAAATAAAATATGTGATATTTATCTAAATGTGAATCTACCTAGATCTATCCATAAAGTATGTAAATTGACTTCAAACAGATTTAAAAAGTTCATCCGTTGGGCTATGTCTGTATTTCTAGAAAACGCAACTATGTAATTTTATGCTCAATTTTGTACGATATGCAAACTTTGATGTCAATCTGACTAACATGAGGAGTTTGATGCCAATTTACTTGAAATCGGGCGAAAATATATATGTTGCGTCAATTACTTAAAATCAATCTATAATAAAAAGGGCTATATCTATCTAAATCTATACCGATTTTCTCGAAACTTGGCAGACATCATTCTAGACTAAAGTGATTAGGCTGTACCAAATTTCGTGCAAATCGAAAGATATATAGGGACTTTGGTGCACCATTTACATGAAATCGGACGAAACTATATATGGGAGCTATACCTAAATCTGGACCGATTTTATCGAAAGTTGGCAGACATCATTCTAGGCTCAATTCAGTACGTTATGCCAAATTTCGTGCAGATCGAAAGATATATAGGGACTTTGGGGCACCATTTACATGAAATCGGACGAAACTATATATGGGAGCTATATCTAAATCTGGACCGATTTCTCGAAATTTGGCAGACATCACTCTAGGCTTAATTCAGTACGTTATGCCAAATTTCGTGCAAATCAAAAGATATATAGGGACTTTGGGGCATCATTTACATGAAATCGGACGAAACTATATATGGGAGCTATATCTAAATCTGTACCGATTTTCTCGAAACTTGGCAGACATCATTCTAGACCAAAGTGATTAGGCTGTACCAAATTTCGTGCAAATCGAAAGATGTATAGGGACTTTGGTGCACCATTTACATGAAATCGGACGAAACTATATATGGGAGCTATATCTAAATCTGGACCGATTTTATCGAAAGTTGGCAGACATCATTCTAGGCTGAATTCAGTACGTTATGCCAAATTTCGTGCAAATAGAAGGATATATAGGGACTTTGGGGCACCATTTACATGAAATCGGGCGAAACTATATATGGGAGCTATATCTAAATCTGGACCGATTTTCTCGAAACTTGGCAGACATCACTCTAGGCTTAATTCAGTACGTTATGCCAAATTTCGTGCAAATAGAAGGATATATAGGGACTTTGGGGCACCATTTACATGAAATCGGGCGAAACTATATATGGGAGCTATATCTAAATCTGGACCGATTTTCTCGAAACTTGGCAGACATCACTCTAGGCTTAATTCAGTACGATATGCCAAATTTCGTGCAAATCGAAGGATATATAGGGACTTTGGGGCACCATTTACATGAAATCGGACGAAACTATATATGGGAGCTATATCTAAATCTGGACCGATTTTTCCCAATTTCAATAGGGTTCGTCCTTGGGCCGAATAAGTGGCCTATGCCAAATTTCATCCAATTCGAATCATAAATGCGACCTGTACTTTGTTTACAATTTACATGGACAGACAGACGGACGGACGGACGGACATGCATAAATCGACTTAGAAAGTGATTCTATGTATATTCTCAAAAGGAACCATGGGTCTATATCGATTATTTTTGCCTGTTACAAACATATGCACAAAGACATAATACCCTGTACCACAGTGTGGTGAAGGGTATAAAAATTAAGTAGTGACTACCCGTAGGTTTATTCCATCCTAACCAATGTTACCTAAAAAAACAGAATAATATTAAATAAAAATTGGGTTACAGTTTACCTTTCCTTGTCACGACTCGTAAACATTAAAAACCTCCGAAGCGAGAACAACTGTTCGTTTTAGTCAACAAAACATTTTTAACTTTTAATGTCACAAAAACCCCTATCCATCAACGAAGAAACAGGACATTGTCCACGTCTTCGACATTTGGTAGCCATTAGCTCTGTTTTAGTTTTATTTAAGTTGCAGGTAATTTTCAACATTACAAGCCGCTTAAAATCATAAAGATAAGTTTTATTAATACCATACCCAGGTCGAGGAACATAGAGAGAAGTGAGTTAATTAAAAGAAACAACAAAAGCTAAACGCAACAAAACGGCTGACATAAAAGAAATTCGTCGGCGACAGTGGCAATGAAACATAAAACACGAACGAACGAACCTACAAACGCAACCTAACGAGTCCACATTTGCTTTATCTGATAACGGACACTGATTTAATGGGGTCATACTTAGGGTTCTGGTAGGGCGTAGGCGTTTAAATTGAGGTGATTGTCTTCTTAGCCAGTCAGTCAGCCGCTTTGCTTTAGATTTACTTTTATTAGCTTTACGTTTTGCAAATAATTTTTTTTTCTGTAACGTTTTATGCGAAATGAAATTAAGCTAAATATTTACAAGACAATAAAATGCAAAAACAAAGTAAAGAAGTTGGGATGGGTAATAAGTTTGCAAAAGATTGGGGGGTTTGGGGAATTTTAAATGAAGTTTACATTCTTTGTTTTTGGCGGAAGAAAACATGATAGTCATAAAGATTATATTTACACTTTATTACATGCAAATAAATCATGCAGAACCATTCTTGATTTTTTGTGGAGGGGGATAGAGGTGAGTTTAATAAATATTTATTTGGGAAAGACTTACTTTAAGAATCTGAAGTGCTATTGTGGGTAGCCTATGTTCGGGCTGAAGTTCAGGGAACGCAAGTTAGTCTTTATAGACGAGCGGGAGGGATTCTATATAGGCAAGCTTTACAAAGTTTTTGGTGCCGATCTGTAGGAAGTCATTTTAGAAATTCTGAAGAATTTCTTCACAGACATAATACAGTCATTGTAGATTTAAAATTAAGACGAATTTGGCAAATAACGATGTAAATTTTCTGAAGATTTGTAACATTTGTAACATATAAGTATTTGACATAATATTATTGTTGTTGTTTTATTCCCTACACAAATATGTTGTCAGGGTATTATAGCTTTGTGCAGCCCCAAGAGTTTGTAACGTCGCGAAATATTGTTCATAGACCACCTTTAAGTATACCGATCGTCATATCTCGACTAGCTGAGTTCATCTTGACAAGTGTACCCGTCCGTCAGTGTGTCCATTATAATTTATAAACATGATACAGGCCATAGTTGTGGACCAATCGTCACGAAATGTTGAATGTAGGGTGGGTTCTGGTCAAAAAAGATTACTATTGTTTTTTGTAATGATCCGTTAATATTTATTGGTTGCTCTAGAGAACACAATTATGGTCCGAACATCACGAAATTTTACACAGGGAAAGGGGTCTGACCATTGAGTAAGCCTGGCGGTGTGATGAGTATCGGTCAATATTTAGCGGGTCAAATATACCCAGACTTTTGTGTGAAAAATTACAAAATTTGTATTCTTAAGCGTATATCTTTACTTATCATTACCAGACTATAAGGTAAAAATGTCGTGCGGGTCGCTATGAAAGTTTAAAGGAAGCTTACGTTATGGTCAAGGACGTACATATTTCGGTGATGATCAGAAGATATTTATGGAATGAAATGGACCTAAAGCTTTATTGTTGTATGGCTTTCTAGTCGCTCTAGAGACCTCTATTGAAAGCTGAACATCACAAATTTTTCATGGATAAGGGATCTGGCTAACTAAGAATGGCTGCTTTTTAAATGGTCGTACAATATTTAGAGGGCCAACTGAACAAAGACTATTTTGTGTAAAATAACCAAATTTGAATCGTATGTCGTAAATGTTTACTACGGAAAAATATGTCAGGGTAAGACAAAGGAACTGTTATCCTCTAATCGATTAAGAGGATGCAAATATCGAGAAATATGGCCCAGATACTAAATATAAATATAGTTCTTTGGACCAAATCAGTTTCAGACAATTGGGAGTCAATTTCCGTCCCCACTATCGTCTGATTCGCACGATTACTCTCGAACTTTACACATTGATTTATGAAACGAAGACGGGACCCTCTGGTCCAATACTTATGGCACCTCCACCAGAAATGGTCAACATTTTCAATGTCGGATTTGAACGAAACTTTTCACAACCTATTATCTTTACCAAACATTCTGAAGGTGAGATCCGCCGACCTTCTCCTTCTGGTACCTCCCCAAAAATGATCAATTTTTATAAGTTTTAAATTTAATTTGAAGCGAACTAAATAACCGATTTGATCAAAATAAAATTCGAACCTGTGTGTAATTCCGAAGACATCCGCAAACCATAAGCTGAGGGTATATATCTGTCGGCAACGCCGACTGGCACTGTTTTACTTGAATATTTTTGATTCAGATTCAACAAGTTTCCGGGTAGCCTCCATCTAATGGTGCCCCGTTATTCGTTATTTTGGGGCTTTTGGGCACTTTTTTGACCGAATTGACTCTTATTTGATATTGCAAGTAGGGGAGAGGGGGGCACCTTTGAACACTTTTTTCTTTCAAGCCTCGTTGGTTCACTGAAGATCGGCTGGCTACAGTCGGCTCGTTGGTGATCGGCAGGATACAGTCGGCTCGTTGTTGGTCGGCAGGTTCGGGGTTTTCAGGGTTCGGGTTTTGTCGGGGTTCGGTTACTAGTTAGTGGTTATTAGTATGGAGCTAGCTATGGGCGGGGATCTGGCAAAGAGCGGGGAGCTGGCTATGAGCGAGGAGCTGGCAAAGAGTGGGGAGCTGGCAAAGAGCAGGGAGCTGGCTATGAGCGAGGCCGAACCGTCGTTAACATTCACCAGTATACGAGACTGCGGACAAGCCACACATCTTCGTCACTCGTATTTCGTTAACGTCCGAGGTCGACCTCTTCGACATGGAAAAGTGGAACATGTATCCGTATGGTACTATGAAGTGAATGAGAATTATTGTGTACTTCATGGAAGCTGTCTGTCGTTTAATGCAATGAAGCTGAAGACCGCAGGTAATGATACCGGCTAAAGTTTAGAGTGAGGTGGGTTGACATTAACTTGGGTCGTGCATAATGTATGAAACGGTCACGTTACATCTCCCCCCTCACTTCGAGGAATAAAATGTACAGTGTTGACTTTATTGTGGTAAGGTTTGAGATCTTGGCCATTCACTCTCCTTCAGATATTCTATCTCGAAGTAGGGATTCTGTAACGAGTGCAGTCATTTCAAGGAATGGTGATCCGTTATTACGGTGAATCGGTACCCTTCGAGATATGATCGCATTTTCTTAATGCCCCAGAGGATGGCCAGACACTTCTGTTCGGTCGTCGAATATTTCTTTTCCAGATCGGAGAGCGAACGACTAGCGTATGCTATTACTGATTCGTGTTCTGCTGGTCGTTGGAACAAAACAACGCCCAAACCCTCGTCGGGTTGAAGAAAGAATTGTCGTGTGAAGTCGGGGCA